>NC_053151.1:26523311-26823550 GCF_016808335.1 Panicum virgatum | reverse complement strand
TTGATCTTGATGATCCTAGCTCTAGAACTCCGACGTGGCCTTCCTTGCAAGGTTCCCACGTCGGCTAGGGCAAACCCTAGACAACTAGCATGACCCTCGGCTCTCCCAGAGGTGTCCCTCTATCTTCTCTGCTCCTTGGCGTCGTCTCCCGAATTGATCTCTGCGTGAACCTTGGGGAGGGGTCTTTAAATAGCCTCAGGGAACCCCCGGTCAAAGGGGAGGTCAAACCGACCTAAAAAAGGGCTGGGCCGGCCGGCCCAATGAGCCTAGGCCGGCCGGCCTGGGTCTTTCCTTTGCCGGCTCGTGTTCATCTTTCTCCCCAAGTCTCCTGGAATCTTCTAGAGTTTATGTATTTCACGATTGCACCCCATTAGACGTCGTTATCTTCGAGATTTCTTCGAGAAGGATAGGATGGAAAATCCTTCCTTAAATATCTCTTTGCTTTGCTTAGCCCCGAAGTATCTTGATCTTATCTTGTGGGCTTTGTCTTTTGGGCTTCATTGGAGGGTGGATGTGCATGAACGGCTAATCATCATGGCCTTCGATCCTTTGTTCGGGCTTTGGCCTTTGTCTTTCTTCGTGTCATCGCGTGATCGTGGGCCTCGCCATTTCATGCTCCAAAATTGGTCAAAAACCTGCAAAAAATGAAGTACCTCCAAAATATATGTGCAAACGTGAAAACGACCAATAATTGGGCCAAGGTTAGGATGGTTAGTGATTTTGATATTAAATTCATGCCATTATCAAAGTTAAACAGGGGATAAAATGGATACTTAAGGAGTGCCAACACTCCCAAACCATGGAGTGATTCGTCGATTCTTTTGGTGGGTATGTTCACAAGATCTTTGTGATCGTGCCTGCAAATTTCGGTGAGATTTGGACTTGTTTTGATCCTCCAATCGTCAAGTCTTGGATCGAACCAAGAGCAAAAACAGAGTTTCTGCGTCGGCATTGCCAATGATTCAAACGATGTTCAATTGGGGTTTTCGACCTAGGTTTTTGGTTGCACCGGTGCATTAGTCTCTACGTGCATCGGATCAACCGACGTTACCACTGGGTTTGCTGTTTTGCCCGTTCAACCGGCGTATTGAATTTCCTTGACGTCGGTTTAACCGGTGCTCAGGATGTTTCGATTTGGTGTTCCTCTGAACAACTGCACCGGCGCTTGTGAACGATTTCGTCGGTTCATCCGGTGTTCTGTTTGTCCACCTTGAGGTCGCTCTGGACAACTGCACCGGCGTTTATTGTTGATTTCGTCGGATCAACCTATGTATTGTTTTTCTTGTGCTGCCGGCTCTTTCTCACCGGTTCAACCGATGTGTTCATACCTATACACGTCGGATCAACCAGTGAGTTATACCATGCTGTTTCTTCGTGTTTGCTTCCGCATTTGTTCTCGCTTGTTCCTAGGGCTGTTTTGTGGTGGTGTAGTTCATCCATAGCTACTCCACACTTCACCTAGGATTCTAGGGTTGGGTGTGTACTTGGGATCTTAAGCCGAGCTTCCGATTTGCGATAATTTTTATCGGCTCCCATTCACCCCCCCTCTGGTCGCCTTTCTCGGTCCTACAATTGGTATCAGAGCCGGGTTGGTTTCTCTATAGCCTTCACCGGTTCGAACCCGTTGTGCGACCATGGGTTCTCCCGGCAAGGCCCCAATTTGCGATGGGACCGATTATGACTACTGGAAGGTGCGCATGCGTGCCTATCTCCTGAGTCTAGGTTCCGAAGTCTGGGAGATGTGCGAGGACCCTGACTACGAGAATCTTGCAGTCCGTGTGACCAAACTTCAGGTCAGGAGACATGAGGCCAATAGCAATGCGTACAACGCTCTCATTGCCTGTCTCGCTCGTCCTGAGTTCGATCGTGTCAGCGACCTTCTCACAGCCCGGGAGATTTGGGCACGGTTGGCCAGTTTCCATGAGGGAACCAACCATGTCAAGTCTAGGCTGTATGAGACTCACCGGCGGGAATATGAGAACTTTACTCAGTTGTCGGGTGAGAGCATCGACACCAAGTTCAGTCGTTTTCAATCGATTGTGAACAAGGTGCGGATGAACAAGCCACAGGGCACCCAGACCTACTCCGATCATGAGAAGGCTATGAAGCTTGTCTATGCTCTTGATCGCAAGGTCTGGGAGGTGAAGGTCCAGACTATCATAGAGTCTGCTGGCTATGAGACCCACACCGTGGATGAGCTTTTCAGCAAGCTCAAGGCTTCGGAGGTGGAGAAGCTGTCTCGATCTAAGATGGAAGGCAATCATGCTGATCCCTCCGACTCCAAGTCGATGGCCCTGGTAGGCCACTCTGGAGCTAACTCTGACCCTTCTCTTGGAGGCTTTTTGTGACACCCTAGGTGTCTGCACAGTAGTTGTGTATCTATTGTATGCATCATGTGCTTGAATTGCTTTAAAAAGGATCTTTTTGTAAATATAAAGGTTATATGTGTAATTATGATTTTATGCAAGGTCCTTTTTATAGTTATATTTGAATAGGTTGTGAAATTATAGCTTTTGTGGAGGGTGTTTTTGCAAAATGTAGTGTAATCATTGCATGGCAGGAAAATTTTCAATTCAGCCTAAGTTTAAAGTGAATTTACCTTGAAAAAGACAAAATTCCTTAGAATTCAAAATCCCTCCTATGTTTTCAAAAATAGCTCTTGAATCTTTGATCAAATATATTTTTCCACAACATCAAAGTTGTAGATCTTGAAAAGTTGAACAACTTTCATGTTGGGCACTTTTTCGTTTGAGCCCTAGATTAAAAGTTATCCTTGTTTTATAGTATGGTCCCTGGAATTTTTGGAAGTTGCAAAACAGCCCGTTTTCCTCTCCCTTCGCTACGCCGCCAGAACCGCCCGTGCGGCCACCACCTCGCCGTCGCCATGGCCCGGCCAAGACAGAGCCCACCGCCTTCTGCTCGTGCACGCACGAGCAATACAAGAACCCCAAAAACCCATTCCCCTCGCTCTTTCGCTCATTCCTCGCTCCCACGCCCCAGAACGCTGCCGCCGCTCCACCCGCAATGCCGGCAAGCTCACCCTTGCCGTCGACCCGCCATTCCAGAGCAGCTCCGCCCGCGCTGACCCCCTAGCGAGCTCCACCGTGAGCCCGCGCAGCTCCCCGACACGGATTGCCCCTCTTTCCCTCACCGGAGCACCCTAGCCGCCGTTAAACCTCCGCCGCCGCCGCCCTGCTCCGTCGAGCCGCCGCCTCCGAGCACCTCTCCGCACCCCAAGACCACCCAGAGGTGCGACTTGACCCGGTGAAGCTCCGACTCCTCTTTCCCCTCGCCGCCGGTGACCTCCTCGCCGGGATTTGGCCGGTCAACCACCACCCCCCCTCTGACCCGGCCAGGGACCTCGGGTTGAGAAGAAACGAAAACCCGGGGGGTTATTTGAATAGCCCGTGACTCAGATGAATAGTAACAGCAAGGGCTTCTTTGTTACTTTTGCAGTGAACATTGAAATTCAATAGAAATTCGTCGAAAATTCGGAAAATAGCAAATCTAGTTGTTCTGGAATCCTTGTGTAAAGCTCTATGCAGTAGAATCAAAATATAATGGATGTTTGTTGAAAGTTTTTGCTGTACAAATTGATTTGTGTCACTAGGTAAATAAAGATTAGTTGTTTTATCTTTTTCTTAACTGATGATTGAAGCCATGTCTTGTAGTGAAATTTTTATGGTGGTTTGTTCATATGACCCTTGTATTTCTGTAAAAAATTCGTGGTCAGTTCTCATGTGTAGCTATTTCTTTGATTTAATCCTTGTTTAGTAGACTTTAATTATGATAAATAGTTTGTTTTGATGATAAATCATGAAAATATTTATGAGTGTTCTTTTTGAGTAGTTTAGCTTTTACATGAAGTTTGAGCCTAAGTTCATGAAAAGAACAGAAGTTAAAAACGAATCTTTTTAGATTGATGTCTGTTTTATTTATTTCCTCAGAATTAATTATTTCTAGATAAAATTATTAAAAATTCACAGTAGCTAATTCATCCCTGTTCCCACCTTTTGTTAAATTTTGAGATTCTGTTTTGCTATTATTTAACCTGTATAATTCAATCTTGGTCTAGGTATTGTCTGAATGAATGAATTGTTCAGAATAAGTGGCTACATGTTTTTGCATGAAATTTACAGGATAGCTTACTCTATTCATATTCTGTTTATTTTAATATTTTCTAAATTTATTACTGTTTGTTCTCTGAGTTGTTGATTTGTTAACAAACCATGATTTAATTGCTATAGGAAACTACTCCCACTTGTTTAGGAAATTAGTATAGTTTTCTTGTGCTGTTGATCATGATGCCTTGTGTAGTTAGAAGTATTAGTTAACTACTCTATAAATGATAGCCCATGTGTGTATTAATTTTGTTTGCTTAGCTTCACTACATCATGAGTGTGTTTATAATACTGTTCTTGCATTACATATAGATACGTCTGCTCTATCGGACGGGACGTACGAGCTGATCCCGGAATCTGACGGAGGAGATTTCGAAGCTCAAGTGAATACTGCTGTACTAACTGAAGCCCCGGACCCAAGTTCGGAAGAGCCCAGGGCTAAAATAGTTAGTGACTACCGAGAAGGCAAGCCCCGGACATAACCTATATTTCAAATTATTATCATTTACTGTTATTATTTACTTGTGCATTTACAGTTCTTGGGATTTGAATTGAAACCCTAGATGCATGAACCTAGGAACCTATGTACTGAACACTAGACCTGAGTTCGAATAATTGCAAGCTTATAGGACCGGTAAAAGTCGCGTGATTGCCTGTCACTCGCGAGCTCTATAGGAATTGCTTGTTTACTTTCTGTTATCAATATAAGGACGACGGACGGGGTTGTGTTCGATATCATGACCTTGTGTGAGACCCCGACTGTGTTGATGAACTTGCTAAGGTCGCGGTGTGTGGTAGCGGTGGTTAAGTTTTTGAACGTACTAGCCACATGCCGTAAATATGGTACGCGGCAAGCCTAGTAGCCGATTGGACCGGGGAGTGGATATACCTTTCACTCTCTCTTAGGGATAGGTTTTATTTTTATGTTGCGCAACACTACGACTTTGAGGGACAAGGTTGGACCTTGGAGCCCTGTAGTCGGGGAGAGTGACCCTATCCACAAGCCGGAAAGAAAGGTAAACGGTTGTTTGGGAACGACCCGATGGTGTTCCAAACGTGTGTGTTAGGTCTGCCTGGCCAGGTTAACAAATTCGATTCGAATCGTCTGTTCTCACAGTTTGGGACTGCTTGATCCCTTTGCCACACAGAGTAATAAGAGCAACATTATTATGATCAATCTTGATGTTTGCTTAGAGTTTTACCATGGTTGGTTAGTAATTGCTTACATAGAATGGTTAATCAACTAGAATCTTGAAAGCTAAAACTTGAAAGTAAGGACCTACTCTTTATTGCTTTTTAGCAAAAGGAAAACCAGAGCCTCACAGAACCTTGCATAGTCTAGCTAAAGTGGGCTACGTATACCCGTTGACGGTTAAGTCTTGCTGAGTATTAGAATACTCAGCCTTGCTGTTAAAACCCTTTTTTAGGTATGAGTTTTGAGGATCAGATCGCTAGCTTGACCTATCCTTGCTCTTTGCCTCCTGGCTGGTCCGTAGAGTGGGATACGTCTTCGGCCGGCAATGACCTTGATGAGTGATACCTTGCTTGGGCTAGCCTGGTATACTTTTGTGACATGTTGTAGTCATCGTGTTTTATCTTCCGCTGTTTGAACTCTGAAGTTTTACACTTAAGGCTTGTATAACTGTTTCACTAAAGTTGGTTTTGTAATAATGGTTTGAACTGGTTTGTAATCTCTACTTTGCCTGTGTTGTAAAATTGTGGTTGTAATATATCTGGACTCGCCTTCGTGCGGGGTATGCTTGTTCGATCCGAGAACCGGTGGTTGTATCGGGACGTTACCCGACAGACCAAGAATTGTTCCGTTTGAAGTGCGTTTGAGCTGGTGTTGCCTTTATGGTGATGGCCTGCGCACTTGAGCCGGGATAATTTAGGTGGTTCTGCCACACTTTTCTTGTGTCTTCTCTTATGTCTGTGACAGATGAGCAGTTGGAGGTGCTGGGAAACGAGGAGCTTGCACTGATCATCCACAAGTTCCAGCGTGCCTTCAACAACAGACAAGCACGAGTGAAGACCTGCTACAACTGCGGCAAGATTGGTCACTTCGCCGCCGAGTGTCCCAAGAAGAAGAGTTCTATGGACCGAACGCTGCGCTCAAGCAGTGACCTACTTGAGCTGCTGCCAATATACCGACCTCGGTCGACTATATTGGGAGTAAAGGAACTTGTGAATACGCCTCCGAGTAGCGTATGTTAACGTTGGCCATACGGCGGAAATTGTATGGCTGCCACTCTTCTATAGTGAGCGGTAATGTATGGGAACGCTTTCATGAGTGCTGGCATGAATGGTTCAATGGATATATATATATATATATATATATATATATATATATATATATATATATATATATATATATATATATGTTCTGCCAATCTTCTGCAGGTACACTAACCGCGATTCAATAAGTTAAGAACGGTTAGAATGTATCGACTAGCTATATAGGGAGAGCCGTATCTATGTTATGCCACCGTGCTAACCACGTAAGCCCAACGATAGTTGGCAATTGTTTATCTTGTGAGGACGGTCAGGACGTGCATGCATACTTGGTTGATGTTTGATTTGGTTCCTAGTATTTGAAGTTGTTACATAAGCTTTTTAAGGAATTTCTAGTATGAATCTTCATAGATAAGTGTTAGTGTGCTTAAACCATAAGTGAGTTAAATTTTGATTTTAGAAGCATGCTTGTTAAAATGCTTAGACTTTCTTGGATGAAAAAGATGGTTTTGAGTTGTGCCTTCATCCCAAGCCCCATCTTGTTGTTATAAGGATCTTTTCATTCCTTAGAATCTCAAATGATGAACCAGTACCAATTGTGGTTTATTATTTTCTGAGTTTGGAACCATATCATCTTTTGAATTAGAATCACATTTGCTTTGCCGCAGTCTTCTTAGAGCTTTATTTGGGAAGTCTGGAGATAATCACATAACTCACATTTGAATCTTTTTGATTCAGATGGCGGCTTGTCACCATATCTTTTGGGATGAGGAGGGAAATGCTCATACCGACTGTCTGTATTGGGAGGGTTTTCCGAGGATTCTATGGGATACACTTCGTACCTTCCACTACCCAGATCCACCCCAGTACACGGGACACCAGTTTTCTGAGGATGGAGTTCAAAAGAACAGAGTTATCATGACCATTCCTCAGCACCCCACCTTGGAGTGGCCACCTATTGAGATTGAGGTGATTGGGTACCGTCTTGTGGATGCTTTTGAGACGGCAGCTCTCAAAACTATCACTACTTTTTGTGAGCACCATCCCGAGGAGGTAGCTGCGTATCCTATTGGTTTGTTTCCAGCAGTTAATGCTGGCAATGCAGAGTGGCTTTTCAGGATCACACACTTCAGGCACTTAGTTGGAGATGTAGCGGATGAGACTATTCAGGCTGTGACTAGATATATGAATGCTCAGTCGCACTACCAGATACTTCAGCAGCGACACATGGACCAGGTGATAGACTTGGCCTAGAGTTTTCAGCGAGGTCTTCGTTTGAGAGATACCCAGATTCAGGGACCTCAGGATGCCGTTGCTGGGAGGGATCATGCCATTGCACAGTTTGAGCATCAGGTTTTGGAGCATGGTGCTGAGATAGTGCAGCGTGATACAGTGATTGGTTTTCTTCAGGGGCAGGTTCATGAGCTTCAAGCAGATTGGGCTGATGCTTTGGCCCATATAGGTATGCTCCAGGAGCAACTAGATGTTCCAGCCGAGCCTATAGCAGCAGAAGAGGATCCAGAGCAGATGGAGGGAGTTTCAGAGATTGCTTCAGAGCACGCGCTTGCTGAGCCTAACCCTCAGCCGGACGACTCTTCTTCCGGCAGTGCCTCTTCTGTGGGCAACCTCGATGACTTCTAGGCACCATAGACTTGTCCTAGATAGTTTGTGTTTTCTCTTGTTGTAGCATATGTACATAGGGAAGACAATGTTGTAAAATAGCCCTAGGGAGGAGTACCACTTGTTGTATTATATGTGGTAAGGGTGTGTGATGCTAGGTTGTAAGAAAAAGGATACTTTGGATGTAATATAAGTAGCGACTACCAGTTTGGAAATCATGATCTTCCTACTTGCCAAATCTCTTCATTTGTGCATTTCTAGGCCGTTTGATGAAAACTAAAGATGTTGCAAGTTTTGTGGCATGTGTGCTCATCAAATTTTAGCCTATTGAATCTGTGAGACTATATTTTTAGTCCAATCACTTCCATGATCTCTGTTGATTAGCAGCGTAGCACAGAACGATGAAGAGTGAATTGCTAGATTATCTTCTTTACCCTTTTGCTCTCAGCATTGAGTATCAATACGATGGAGCATGAAACCATCCAACAGCTGACCAGTTCTGAGTTTTGTGGGTTGCACAAATATGTGTTATAGAAAGTGTCCTATGAAAGTGTCCTATAAAAATTTAGGGAGCCACTTTGGAGATTTTCGTATCTATGTTTTATAGAAAGTGTCCTATGAAAAGGTTCGGAGAAGAGAAAGAAAATTCGGGAGAAAGAAAGAAAGGAAAAAAAATGTATGAGAAGAAAAAAAATAAATGAAGGGATTCTATGGTTAGAGAAGTGCAAAGAGATATCACCTTGTTGTTTGAGAACAATATCATCAATTCCAACCATGTGCAATCGGACAACGAGGACGATGCTTGTGCCTTGAAGTCAATCTTTTTGTATGCCTTTGCACATGTCCACCATTCTAAATCTTCTTACCCTTGAACCCTTTACACTATGGAGAAACTCTCATGATCATTGGCTCAGAAGGTAAGCAATCATTAGAACGTTTTCTTAATTTGACAATATATGTATATACTTTGCCAAGCCTCACCTATAGCCCCACTTTATACTTGAGAGATTTTCGGGAGATGAGAGCTTGCAAATAAAAATAGGATAGCCACTTATATTGAGAGACATGAAAGGACTTGTGCAAGAATTTTTGGTCTAACCTTTGTTGCAGGGTATTTTGCTTCTAAAAAAAAGAGAAAACCCTCCAAGGATGGCAAGAAAAGCAAGTGTTGTCGATATTCGAGTTGCCGGCTAAAGGTAAGAGTTGTGGAGTAATATTGGATGAATTTTTAAACGCCCGTGATATGATTATCCTCGCTGCTCCTCTGACCTTTGTTTGAAGAAATATTGTTAGACTTGTTTGCATAAGTAAATTTTGCAGTTCGAGAACTCTTGAGCAACCCATGGAAGGATTTGATGATTTGATTTGCTCGAGGACGAGCAAAAGCTAAGCATGGGGGGAATGTTGGCGCTCCTTAAGTACCCATTTTACTATATGATTAGGAGTTGTTTTGGTAAATTCTTCGGGATGATTCATGTACTAACCCGCCACTTGGCACCCGAACTTGACCGTTTTAGATTTTGTCCTGGATTTTGGAGCATGTTGCATTTTGACAGGAATTTGGACATTTTCGGAGATGTTTTGACGCATGGCTACAACTGGGCTAAGATGAGGAATAAAAGGAAGATTCAACACGCAAAAGATGGGACCGAAAGGGGCCAGAAAAGGCCCAGGCCGGCCGGCCTGGAGTCCTTGGGCCGACCGGCCTAGCCCTTTTCGGAGTCCAATCAATCTCGGTTTTCTTCAGCATGAAGTATGCGTCAACCCTAATCTATGTTTTACCAAAACCACCGACCATATCTGCCTATAAATACCCCGAAGCTGCCGTCAAAGAGGGGGGATTGCGGGAGCATCCAGGGAGATCACAGAGATCGCAGAGAAGAGCATCCAGAGATACATTCGAGTTAGACACAAGAGAAAGGCGACACCGGAGGCCTCATCGTCCCTGGGCGCCGCTGCAAGTTGGAGGACAGCAAGGGATCCATCCCTTGCCGGAGATTTCACCACCATGATCGACTATGCTTCGCTTAGCTTCATGGGGTAAAGTCCTCGTTTGTTCATGGGGTTGTAAGGAGATCTTGAGTTGTAATTGCCGAATCCTTTATGAGATTGATCTATCACGATTCTTGTTGATGATGCTTTGATGCCTAATAGTTCGCGGCTTGGCTTTGGGTTTGCTTTGCTCTTGCATGGTTTACTTAGATTACATCAACTATCATGTTCTTGTTGATTCGTTACCGATTATCCTCGTGTAGTGACAGTATGCGGGAGGGAAAGGTTTTGATCTTGGAACACACCTTTGGTAGATTAGATCCGTTCTTCGTTGCTTGGCGATTACATCTCTAGTGATCCTAGACCCTATGGACAAATGCTCTTCATATCTTGTGCACACATCTATTATTGCTCATTAGTCTAGATTAGATTAGATTGGTTAGATTAGATCTATTTCATACTCAATCACTCAATATAGATCTTTCACCAACATCATTAGTGCTTAGTTAAGCATAGTAATACACTTGTTCCGTGGATTGATAAACCTTGGGGGAATACTCTAAGGGAAAAGCTACACGATCCGTGCGCTTGCGGTACGTAAATTGGCGCTTTAAGAAGCGTCAACAAGAGAACGGAAAGAGCCTCGCTCTTATTTGATCTTGAGTCATCCCTTGCATGTCGAAGGTGCGGCATAGTTAGAGGAACGCTTGAAGATGTAGATTAGCGTCTTCTTTTCCAGTGAAGGGCGAGCTTTGCACCATCCTTATGATTGAAGTCTTAATCTCGAACGGAACTCGGATGTTGTCGAGATTTTGGATCGGCAAGTCCCGAATGTCCGGAGTGCATAGCTCTCCGATCGTACGCTCCGGCTCCGGTAGCGCCATCCCTTGGTGAAGTGGCACCTCCTTTGGACTTGTTAGTGGAGTTGCTTGAGGTGAAGACGATGAATGCTCGGCTTCAACTTTTGGATCTACTAGTTCCGGCTTCCTTGATCGTGCTTCTCGTCTCCTTTGCCTGTAAATTTTTTCTAGATCATCCACAAAATTTTCAGGTTTGTTGAAGAGGCTCCCGTCCATCTCCTGTTAGGGGTTAGTGAAAAAGAAAAAAAATATATACGGGATCTAAAAGATGAATATACATAAAAGAAAAATAAAGCAAAATAAAGAAAACTCTAGATTAGATTGATTTTCGTGGAATAGATCCGTTTTTTAGTTAGCTCAGAAAAATAAGACATCTAAAAAGGTCAAAAAGAAAAATCAAGAAAAAGAAATATTTACGAATGCAAGTAAGATAGGATCTTAAATCGATGGTTCCCCGGCAACGGCGCCAGAAAAGCTTGTTGACGCTCCTTAGCGCCCCCGATTTATATACCGCAAGCGCACGGTTTCGTGTAGCTTTTCCCTCAGAGTATTCCCCCAAGGTTTATCAATCCACGAAACCAAAGAGACAAGAAACAATCTACTAGCATAGAGATTCCTTTGTATTGAGATGGTGAAAACGAATCTAATCTACTAAAAACACGACAAACACCGAAGGTAGCAAGAGAAAGTTAGAGATAACCAATCTAGATCACCTAGATCATGCATATGTTGTAATTCCAGCTAGATGAAGTGAAGTAAGGTAGATGTGAATCTCAATGAAAAGCCTCTTTAAACCCAAAATCTCCAATCCGTTCCCTCGATACTCCGCCTACTCTGTGGAGACGGCCTGTCACGATGCCCCCCTTTTGAACGAAATACCCTGAAGCAAGTCGAACCCCCTTTGGTAGTTCCGTCATGAACCTCTAGCCACCATGACTACAAGATCATGCTAAGTGATCTATCTCGATAATAGATCTAGGATGAAGCAAACCCAAAGAAAAGCACGAAATCGAAAGAGAGAACTTGGTCGCTAAACATTCGGAATCACAAATAACTTCACCATGAATGATAGTACATCAAAAGATCACAACCGGGGCCCTACCTTGATCTTGATGATCCTAGCTCTAGAACTCCGACGTGGCCTTCCTTGCAAGGTTCCCACGTCGGCTAGGGCAAACCCTAGACAACTAGCATGACCCTCGGCTCTCCCAGAGGTGTCCCTCTATCTTCTCTGCTCCTTGGCGTCGTCTCCCGAATTGATCTCTGCGTGAACCTTGGGGAGGGGTCTTTAAATAGCCTCAGGGAACCCCCGGTCAAAGGGGAGGTCAAACCGACCTAAAAAAGGGCTGGGCCGGCCGGCCCAATGAGCCTAGGCCGGCCGGCCTGGGTCTTTCCTTTGCCGGCTCGTGTTCATCTTTCTCCCCAAGTCTCCTGGAATCTTCTAGAGTTTATGTATTTCACGATTGCACCCCATTAGACGTCGTTATCTTCGAGATTTCTTCGAGAAGGATAGGATGGAAAATCCTTCCTTAAATATCTCTTTGCTTTGCTTAGCCCCGAAGTATCTTGATCTTATCTTGTGGGCTTTGTCTTTTGGGCTTCATTGGAGGGTGGATGTGCATGAACGGCTAATCATCATGGCCTTCGATCCTTTGTTCGGGCTTTGGCCTTTGTCTTTCTTCGTGTCATCGCGTGATCGTGGGCCTCGCCATTTCATGCTCCAAAATTGGTCAAAAACCTGCAAAAAATGAAGTACCTCCAAAATATATGTGCAAACGTGAAAACGACCAATAATTGGGCCAAGGTTAGGATGGTTAGTGATTTTGATATTAAATTCATGCCATTATCAAAGTTAAACAGGGGATAAAATGGATACTTAAGGAGTGCCAACACTCCCAAACCATGGAGTGATTCGTCGATTCTTTTGGTGGGTATGTTCACAAGATCTTTGTGATCGTGCCTGCAAATTTCGGTGAGATTTGGACTTGTTTTGATCCTCCAATCGTCAAGTCTTGGATCGAACCAAGAGCAAAAACAGAGTTTCTGCGTCGGCATTGCCAATGATTCAAACGATGTTCAATTGGGGTTTTCGACCTAGGTTTTTGGTTGCACCGGTGCATTAGTCTCTACGTGCATCGGATCAACCGACGTTACCACTGGGTTTGCTGTTTTGCCCGTTCAACCGGCGTATTGAATTTCCTTGACGTCGGTTTAACCGGTGCTCAGGATGTTTCGATTTGGTGTTCCTCTGAACAACTGCACCGGCGCTTGTGAACGATTTCGTCGGTTCATCCGGTGTTCTGTTTGTCCACCTTGAGGTCGCTCTGGACAACTGCACCGGCGTTTAGTGTTGATTTCGTCGGATCAACCTGTATATTGTTTTTCTTGTGCTGCCGGCTCTTTCTCACCGGTTCAACCGATGTGTTCATACCTATACACGTCGGATCAACCAGTGAGTTATACCATGCTGTTTCTTCGTGTTTGCTTCCGCATTTGTTCTCGCTTGTTCCTAGGGCTGTTTTGTGGTGGTGTAGTTCATCCATAGCTACTCCACACTTCACCTAGGATTCTAGGGTTGGGTGTGTACTTGGGATCTTAAGCCGAGCTTCCGATTTGCGATAATTTTTATCGGCTCCCATTCACCCCCCCTCTGGTCGCCTTTCTCGGTCCTACAATTGGTATCAGAGCCGGGTTGGTTTCTCTATAGCCTTCACCGGTTCGAAACCGTTGTGCGACCATGGGTTCTCCCGGCAAGGCCCCAATTTGCGATGGGACCGATTATGACTACTGGAAGGTGCGCATGCGTGCCTATCTCCTGAGTCTAGGTTCCGAAGTCTGGGAGATGTGCGAGGACCCTGACTATGAGAATCTTGCAGTCCGTGTGACCAAACTTCAGGTCAGGAGACATGAGGCCAATAGCAATGCGTACAACGCTCTCATTGCCTGTCTCGCTCGTCCTGAGTTCGATCGTGTCAGCGACCTTCTCACAGCCCGGGAGATTTGGGCACGGTTGGCCAGTTTCCATGAGGGAACCAACCATGTCAAGTCTAGGCTGTATGAGACTCACCGGCGGGAATATGAGAACTTTACTCAGTTGTCGGGTGAGAGCATCGACACCAAGTTCAGTCGTTTTCAATCGATTGTGAACAAGGTGCGGATGAACAAGCCACAGGGCACCCAGACCTACTCCGATCATGAGAAGGCTATGAAGCTTGTCTATGCTCTTGATCGCAAGGTCTGGGAGGTGAAGGTCCAGACTATCATAGAGTCTGCTGGCTATGAGACCCACACCGTGGATGAGCTTTTCAGCAAGCTCAAGGCTTCGGAGGTGGAGAAGCTGTCTCGATCTAAGATGGAAGGCAATCGTGCTGATCCCTCCGACTCCAAGTCGATGACCCTGGTAGGCCACTCTGGAGCTAACTCTGACCCTTCTCTTGGAGGCTTTTTGTGACACCCTAGGTGTCTGCACAGTAGTTGTGTATCTATTGTATGCATCATGTGCTTGAATTGCTTTAAAAAGGATCTTTTTGTAAATATAAAGGTTATATGTGTAATTATGATTTTATGCAAGGTCCTTTTTATAGTTATATTTGAATAGGTTGTGAAATTATAGCTTTTGTGGAGGGTGTTTTTGCAAAATGTAGTGTAATCATTGCATGGCAGGAAAATTTTCAATTCAGCCTAAGTTTAAAGTGAATTTACCTTGAAAAAGACAAAATTCCTTAGAATTCAAAATCCCTCCTATGTTTTCAAAAATAGCTCTTGAATCTTTGATCAAATATATTTTTCCACAACATCAAAGTTGTAGATCTTGAAAAGTTGAACAACTTTCATGTTGGGCACTTTTTCGTTTGAGCCCTAGATTAAAAGTTATCCTTGTTTTATAGTTTGGTCCCTGGAATTTTTGGAAGTTGCAAAACAGCCCGTTTTCCTCTCCCTTCGCTACGCCGCCAGAACCGCCCGTGCGGCCACCACCTCGCCGTCGCCATGGCCCGGCCAAGACAGAGCCCACCGCCTTCTGCTCGTGCACGCACGAGCAATACAAGAACCCCAAAAACCCATTCCCCTAGCTCTTTCGCTCATTCCTCGCTCCCACGCCCCAGAACGCTGCCGCCGCTCCACCCGCAATGCCGGCAAGCTCACCCTTGCCGTCGACCCGCCATTCCAGAGCAGCTCCGCCCGCGCTGACCCCCTAGTGAGCTCCACCGTGAGCCCGCGCAGCTCCCCGACACGGATTGCCCCTCTTTCCCTCACCGGAGCACCCTAGCCGCCGTTAAACCTCCGCCGCCGCCGCCCTGCTCCGTCGAGCCGCCGCCTCCGAGCACCTCCCCGCACCCCAAGACCACCCAGAGGTGCGACTTGACCCGGTGAAGCTCCGACTCCTCTTTCCCCTCGCCGCCGGTGACCTCCTCACCGGGATTTGGCTGGTCAACCACCACCCCCCCTCTGACCCGGCCAGGGACCTCGGGTTGAGAAGAAACGAAAACCCGGGGGGTTATTTGAATAGCCCGTGACTCATATGAATAGTAACAGCAAGGGCTTCTTTGTTACTTTTGCAGTGAACATTGAAATTCAATAGAAATTCGTCGAAAATTCGGAAAATAGCAAATCTAGTTGTTCTGGAATCCTTGTGTAAAGCTCTATGCAGTAGAATCAAAATATAATGGATGTTTGTTGAAAGTTTTTGCTGTACAAATTGATTTGTGTCACTAGGTAAATAAAGATTAGTTGTTTTATCTTTTTCTTAACTGATGATTGAAGCCATGTCTTGTAGTGAAATTTTTATGGTGGTTTGTTCATATGACCCTTGTATTTCTGTAAAAAATTCGTGGTCAGTTCTCATGTGTAGCTATTTCTTTGATTTAATCCTTGTTTAGTAGACTTTAATTATGATAAATAGTTTGTTTTGATGATAAATCATGAAAATATTTATGAGTGTTCTTTTTGAGTAGTTTAGCTTTTACATGAAGTTTGAGCCTAAGTTCATGAAAAGAACAGAAGTTAAAAACGAATCTTTTTAGATTGATGTCTGTTTTATTTATTTCCTCAGAATTAATTATTTCTAGATAAAATTATTAAAAATTCACAGTAGCTAATTCATCCCTGTTCCCACCTTTTGTTAAATTTTGAGATTCTGTTTTGCTATTATTTAACCTGTATAATTCAATCTTGGTCTAGGTATTGTCTGAATGAATGAATTGTTCAGAATAAGTGGCTACATGTTTTTGCATAAAATTTACAGGATAGCTTACTCTGTTCATATTCTGTTTATTTTAATTTTTTCTAAATTTATTACTGTTTGTTCTCTGAGTTGTTGATTTGTTAACAAACCATGATTTAATTGCTATAGGAAACTACTCCCACTTGTTTAGGAAATTAGTATAGTTTTCTTGTGCTGTTGATCATGATGCCTTGTGTAGTTAGAAGTATTAGTTAACTACTCTATAAATGATAGCCCATGTGTGTATTAATTTTGTTTGCTTAGCTTCACTACATCATGAGTGTGTTTATAATACTGTTCTTGCATTACATATAGATACGTCTGCTCTATCGGACGGGACGTACGAGCTGATCCCGAAATCTGACGGAGGAGATTTCGAAGCTCAAGTGAATACTGCTGTACTAACTGAAGCCCCGGACCCAAGTTCGGAAGAGCCCAGGGCTGAAATAGTTAGTGACTACCGAGAAGGCAAGCCCCGGACATAACCTATATTTCAAATTATTATCATTTACTGTTATTATTTACTTGTGCATTTACAGTTCTTGGGATTTGAATTGAAACCCTAGATGCATGAACCTAGGAACCTATGTACTGAACACTAGACCTGAGTTCGAATAATTGCAAGCTTATAGGACTGGTAAAAGTCGCGTGATTGCCTGTCACTCGCGAGCTCTATAGGAATTGCTTGTTTACTTTCTGTTATCAATATAAGGACGACGGACGGGGTTGTGTTCGATATCATGACCTTGTGTGAGACCCCGACTGTGTTGATGAACTTGCTAAGGTCGCGGTGTGTGGTAGCGGTGGTTAAGTTTTTGAACGTACTAGCCACATGCCGTAAATATGGTACGCGGCAAGCCTAGTAGCCGATTGGACCGGGGAGTGGATATACCTTTCACTCTCTCTTAGGGATAGGTTTTATTTTTATGTTGTGCAACACTACGACTTTGAGGGACAAGGTTGGACCTTGGAGCCCTGTAGTCGGGGAGAGTGACCCTATCCACAAGCCGGAAAGAAAGGTAAACGGTTGTTTGGGAACGACCAGATGGTGTTCCAAACGTGTGTGTTAGGTCTGCCTGGCTAGGTTAACAAATTCGATTCGAATCGTCTGTTCTCACAGTTTGGGACTGCTTGATCCCTTTGCCACACAGAGTAATAAGAGCAACATTATTATGATCAATCTTAATGTTTGCTTAGAGTTTTACCATGGTTGGTTAGTAATTGCTTACATAGAATGGTTAATCAACTAGAATCTTGAAAGCTAAAACTTGAAAGTAAGGACCTACTCTTTATTGCTTTTCAGCAAAAGGAAAACCAGAGCCTCACAGAACCTTGCATAGTCTAGCTAAAGTGGGCTACGTATACCCGTTGACGGTTAAGTCTTGCTGAGTATTAGAATACTCAGCCTTGCTGTTAAAACCCTTTTTTAGGTATGAGTTTTGAGGATCAGATCGCTAGCTTGACCTATCCTTGCTCTTTGCCTCCTGGCTGGTCCGTAGAGTGGGATACGTCTTCGGCCGGCAATGACCTTGACGAGTGATACCTTGCTTGGGCTAGCCTGGTATACTTTTGTGACATGTTGTAGTCATCGTGTTTTATCTTCCGCTGTTTGAACTCTAAAGTTTTACACTTAAGGCTTGTATAACTGTTTCACTAAAGTTGGTTTTGTAATAATGGTTTGAACTGGTTTGTAATCTCTACTTTGCCTGTGTTGTAAAATTGTGGTTGTAATATATCTGGACTCGCCTTCGTGCGGGGTATGCTTGTTCGATCCGAGAACCGGTGGTTGTATCGGGACGTTACCCGACAGACCAAGAATTGTTCCGTTTGAAGTGCGTTTGAGCTGGTGTTGCCTTTATGGTGATGGCCTGTGCACTTGAGCCGGGATAATTTAGGTGGTTCTGCCACACTTTTCTTGTGTCTTCTCTTATGTCTGTGACAGATGAGCAGTTGGAGGTGCTGGGAAACGAGGAGCTTGCACTGATCATCCACAAGTTCCAGCGTGCCTTCAACAACAGACAAGCACGAGTGAAGACCTGCTACAACTGTGGCAAGATTGGTCACTTCGCCGCCGAGTGTCCCAAGAAGAAGAGTTCTATGGACCGAACGCTGCGCTCAAGCAGTGACCTACTTGAGCTGCTGCCAATATACCGACCTCGGTCGACTATATTGGGAGTAAAGGAACATGTGAATACGCCTCCGAGTAGCGTATGTTAACGTTGGCCATACGGCGGAAATTGTATGGCTGCCACTCTTCTATAGTGAGCGGTAATGTATGGGAACGCTTTCATGAGTGCTGGCATGAATGGTTCAATGGATATATATATATATATATATATATATATATATATATATATATATATATATATATATATATATATATGTTCTGTCAATCTTCTGCAGGTACACTAACCGCGATTCAATAAGTTAAGAACGGTTAGAATGTATCGACTAGCTATATAGGGAGAGTCGTATCTATGTTATGCCACCGTGCTAACCACGTAAGCCCAACGATAGTTGGCAATTGTTTATCTTGTGAGGACGGTCAGGACGTGCATGCATACTTGGTTGATGTTTGATTTGGTTCCTAGTATTTGAAGTTGTTACATAAGCTTTTTAAGGAATTTCTAGTATGAATCTTCATAGATAAGTGTTAGTGTGCTTAAACCATAAGTGAGTTAAATTTTGATTTTAGAAGCATGCTTGTTAAAATGCTTAGACTTTCTTGGATGAAAAAGATGGTTTTGAGTTGTACCTTCATCCCAAGCCCCATCTTGTTGTTATAAGGATCTTTTCATTCCTTAGAATCTCAAATGATGAACCAGTACCAATTGTGGTTTATTATTTTCTGAGTTTGGAACCATATCATCTTTTGAATTAGAATCACATTTGCTTTGCCGCAGTCTTCTTAGAGCTTTATTTGGGAAGTCTGGAGATAATCACATAACTCACATTTGAATCTTTTTGATTCAGATGGCGGCTTGTCACCATATCTTTTGGGATGAGGAGGGAAATGCTCATACCGACTGTCTGTATTGGGAGGGTTTTCCGAGGATTCTATGGGATACACTTCGTACCTTCCACTACCCAGATCCACCCCAGTACACGGGACGCCAGTTTTCTGAGGATGGAGTTCAAAAGAACAGAGTTATCATGACCATTCCTCAGCACCCCACCTTGGAGTGGCCACCTATTGAGATTGAGGTGATTGGGTACCGTCTTGTGGATGCTTTTGAGACGGCAGCTCTCAAAACTATCACTACTTTTTGTGAGCACCATCCCGAGGAGGTAGCTGCGTATCCTATTGGTTTGTTTCCAGCAGTTAATGCTGGCAATGCAGAGTGGCTTTTCAGGATCACACACCTCAGGCACTTAGTTGGAGATGTAGCGGATGAGACTATTCAGGCTGTGACTAGATATATGAATGCTCAGTCGCACTACCAGATACTTCAGCAGCGACACATGGACCAGGTGATAGACTTGGCCTAGAGTTTTCAGCGAGGTCTTCGTTTGAGAGATACCCAGATTCAGGGACCTCAGGATGCCGTTGCTGGGAGGGATCATGCCATTGCACAGTTTGAGCATCAGGCTTTGGAGCATGGTGCTGAGATAGTGCAGCGTGATACAGTGATTGGTTTTCTTCAGGGGCAGGTTCATGAGCTTCAAGCAGATTGGGCTGATGCTTTGGCCCATATAGGTATGCTCCAGGAGCAACTAGATGTTCCAGCCGAGCCTATAGCAGCAGAAGAGGATCCAGAGAAGATGGAGGGAGTTTCAGAGATTGCTTCAGAGCACGCGCTTGCTGAGCCTAACCCTCAGCCGGACGACTCTTCTTCCGGCAGTGCCTCTTCTGTGGGCAACCTCGATGACTTCTAGGCACCATAGACTTGTCCTAGATAGTTTGTGTTTTCTCTTGTTGTAGCATATGTACATAGGGAAGACAATGTTGTAAAATAGCCCTAGGGAGGAGTACCACTTGTTGTATTATATGTGGTAAGGGTGTGTGATGCTAGGTTGTAAGAAAAAGGATACTTTGGATGTAATATAAGTAGCGACTACCAGTTTGGAAATCATGATCTTCCTACTTGCCAAATCTCTTCATTTGTGCATTTCTAGGCCGTTTGATGAAAACTAAAGATGTTGCAAGTTTTGTGGCATGTGTGCTCATCAAATTTTAGCCTATTGAATCTGTGAGACTATATTTTTAGTCCAATCACTTCCATGATCTCTGTTGATTAGCAGCGTAGCACAGAACGATGAAGAGTGAATTGCTAGATTATCTTCTTTACCCTTTTGCTCTCAGCATTGAGTATCAATACGATGGAGCATGAAACCATCCAACAGCTGACCAGTTCTGAGTTTTGTGGGTTGCACAAATATGTGTTGTGCATATTGTGTTACACCGTATCTAGCTAAATTCTGCTGATTTTATTTTGATATCCAATGTATGATCATTGCACGTACCATTGATTTTGGGAGCAAGAAATATGTATCTAATGGATGTCTTCCATAATTACAGATGGTTGGTCATACTCGTGGAACGCCTGATGGCTTCGGTCGTGAAGCTGGCAGTGGATCTCAGCAGCCACCGCCACCCCCGTCGAATCTGGCCGAGTTAATGGCCATGCAAACAGAATTGCTTCGCTAGCTGGTCCAAGGGCAACAAAATCAGCCACACCAACAACATGGAGGACGGGAGGCACAACCAGCGGGTTACCAGGAATTCTTTGGTACCCAACCTCCACTTTTCGGCAAGGCTGATGACCCACTGGACGCCGATGCTTGGCTCCGTACTATCAATTCCAAGTTTGCTCTGCTAGCGGTACCTTGTGCTGATGCAAACAAGGCCCACTTTGCCGCCCAACAGCTTCATGGTCCTGCACGTATATGGTGGGATCATTATTGTGCGATGCAGCCTGTTGAACATGTCATCTCTTGGGAGGAATTCCGAAATGTCTTCAGATCACATCATATTCCTGAGGGACTGATTGAAAGAAAGTTGAATGAGTTCTTGGCTCTAAATCAGGGAACCCGCACTGTTCTACAATATGCACAGGTCTTCAATCACTTGTGCCAGTATGCAGGCCATCATGCAGATACTGATGCCAAGAAACGTGACCGTTTTCGTCGTGGCCTTAATACCAAGCTCAAGGAACGTCTGAACTTGGTTCAGCCCAATACTTATAATGAGCTAGTTAATATGACCATTACTCAAGAGGACTGTATCACTGCACATCGTGCTGAGAAGAAGCGAAAGGCACCAACGGGACCCTCGAGTGCTCAGCCACCGAGATATCGCCTGGTGCAGAATACTCCACCAAGACCTCCACAGAGAAATGCCCCAATGGGCAGGCTTGTTTTTAGGCCGCCTCAGCAGCAAGGAGTATTCAGACCTCCAGTGCCTCAGTAGCAGCAACAGCAGCAGTTTGGCCCAAGGCCGAATGCCCCACAGTTCAATCGTGGGAATGGCAACAATCGGTGCTATAACTGCGGCAGTACTGATCATTTCGCCAGAAATTGTCCACGACCCAAGAGGTCTGATCCAGGGTAGAACTCCAACCAGAACAACAACAAAGGCAAGGGCAAAAGGCAAATGGTGCAAGTTCGGCAAGGGCGAGTTAACTTTACTACTCTTGCAGAGCTTCCCGAAGGAGCACCAGTAATGACGGGTACTTTCTCTATTCACAATAAACCCGTAGTCATATTATTTGATTCTGGTGCAACTCATAGTTTTATAAGTGCCAAATTTGGAGCAAGAATAGGATTGGACTTTTGTCATACTAAGGGATCTTTTATGATAGCAATCCCTGGTGGGAAGATAGCTTCCAATCAAATCACTAGACATGTGCCAATTAAGCTAGGTAGCAATTTGATCAAGACAGATTTGATCTTGTTAAATTTAGAAGGCATGGATGTTATTTTGGGCATGGATTGGATGACTAAACATAAAGTACTGTTAGATATCTCTTCCCGAGCTATCGAGATAGATTCACCTTATCAAGGAGCCACCATACTCTATCTACCACAACGAGAGTGCTTCAACTCTTGTGCCTATGCTACAAAAGAAGTTAAGATTGAAGATATTCCTGTTGTGAGCGAGTATGTGGACGTATTTCCAGATGATTTACCTGGAATGCCCCCTGATAGAGATATCGAGTTCGTTATTTAACTTCAACCCAGTACCGCCCCTATTTCTAAGAGGTCGTACCGAATGCCTCCAAATGAGTTAGCAGAATTGAAAATCCAACTTCAAGACCTTCTTGACAAGGGCTTTATACGTCCAAGTTCTTCACCCTGGGGATGTACAGCCCTGTTTGTGAAGAAGAAAGACAATAGTTTGAGGCTATGTGTTGATTATCGACCACTCAATGCGGTTACTATTAAAAATAAGTATCCTCTTCCCCGCATTGATATCCTGTTTGACCAGTTAGCTGGAGCCAAGGTATTCTCTAAAATTGACCTTCGTTCTGGCTACCATCAAATAAAGATCAAGCCTTGTGATATTCCAAAGACTGCTTTCTTGACCAGATATGGACTCTATGAGTATCTGGTTATGTCTTTTGGTCTTACCAATGCCCCGGCATATTTTATGTACCTGATGAATTAAGTCTTCATGCCGGAGCTGGATAAATTCGTCGTGGTATTCATTGACGATATTTTGATCTACTCCAAGAATGAAGAAGATCATGCTGAGCATTTGCGTATCGTTCTTCAACGATTACGAGATCATCATCTTTATGCCAAATTCTCCAAGTGTGAATTTTGGTTGGACAATGTGAAATTCTTAGGCCACACTATCTCCAGTGATGGTATATCCGTTGATCCAACTAAAGTACAAGAAGTGATGGATTGGGAATCTCCTACTTCAGTTCATCAAATTCGCAGTTTTCTTGGTTTAGCTGGATACTATCGTCGATTCATTCCTGATTTCTCTAGAATAGCCAAGCCTATGACGGAGTTATTGAAGAAGGGAGGGAAGTTTGTTTGGAATGACAAATGTGAAGAAGCCTTTCAAACTCTCAAAGCACGATTAACTACTGCTCCAGTGTTGGCTACACCGGACAGTACCAAACCTTTTGATGTCTATTGTGATGCTTCTAGTATGGGACTTGGTTGTGTGCTTATGCAAGACAACCGAGTAATTGCTTATGCATCAAGAGCTCTCCGGAATCATGAGAAGAATTATCCAACACATGATCTGGAGTTAGCAGCTGTCATTCACGCTCTTAAGCTTTGGAGACATCATCTTATGGGAACTCATTGTAATATTTACACTGATCATAAGAGCCTCAAATATATCTTCACTCAAGCTAATCTCAACATGAGACAGAGACGCTGGCTAGGGTTGATAAAGGATTACGATCTAGAAGTGCACTATCATCCAGGAAAGGCTAATGTGGTTGCGGATGCACTCAGCCGCAAGTCACAATGCCATTGCCTATCTGTGGAGCCATTCAATGAAACTCTATGCCAGGAAATGATGAAATTAAACCTAGAAATGGTACCTCAAGGAAGTTTGAACCATATATCTATTGAGCCTACACTTCATGATAGAATTATCATGTCACAATTACATGATGAAGGTATCAAAATCATCAAGGAAAAGTTGTCCCAAGGTGAAGCAAAGTACAAATGTTTCCGAGTGGATCATAATGGAGTTTTATGGTTTGAATCTCGACTAGTTGTACCCAAGGATCATCAGCTTAGAAAGCAAATCCTTGATGAAGTACATCTATCGAAGTTTTCGATTCATCCCGGTAGCACCAAGATGTACCAAGATCTTAAACAAAATTTCTGGTGGACTCGAATGAAAAGAGAGATCGCCAGATATGTTTCTGAATGTGATGTCTGAGAAAGAGTTAAGGCTAGTCACTTGAAAGTAGCTGGTACTCTCCAACCTTTACCCATTCCATCCTGGAAATGGGAGGACATCAGTATGGATTTTATTGTCGGTTTACCCAACACTTCTCAGAAGCATGATTCTGTTTGGGTAATTGTTGATAGACTCACCAAGACCGCTCATTTTATCCCAGTGCATACAACTTATTCTGCCAGGAGGTATGCAGAGATTTATCTCGATCAGATTGTCCGTTTGCATGGAGTTCCAAAGACGATTATTTCTGATCATGGGGCTCAGTTTATTGCACGTTTCTGGGAGCAGTTGCAAGAATCCCTTGGAATAAAATTGATTTGTAGTTCAGCTTATCATCCACAAACAGATGGGCAAACTGAACGAATCAATCAAATCCTTGAAGACATGTTGAGGGCATGTGCTATTCAATATGGCAAGAACTGGGACCAATGTCTAGCACTAGCTGAATTCTCTTACAATAACAGTTATCAATCCAGCTTGCAAATGGCACCATTTGTAGCGTTATACGGTCAAAGGTGTCGAACTCCTTTGAGTTGGTCACAAGCTGGAGAACGCAAAATCTTTGGGCCAGATTTAGTCTCTGAGGCAGAGGAGAAAGTCAAAGTTGTCCAGACTAATCTTAAAGCAGCCCAATCAAGACAGAAAAGTTATGCAGACAAAAGAAGAGATCCTTTACAGTTCAAGGTAGGGGATTTCGTATATTTGCGAGTATCTCCTACTAGAGGTGTTCAACGCTTCGGTATCAAAGGGAAATTAGCACCCCGATACATCGGACCATTTGAAATCATCGAAACTTGTGGACCCGTTGCCTACCGACTTCATCTTCCTTCTTAGTTGGCCGCCATTCATGATGTATTCCATGTATCACAACTCCGAAAGTGCTTCAAGGTACCTACCGAGATCCTTGAACCACAAGATATCGAGATTGAATCCGATCTATCTTATACGGAGTATCCAATCAAGATTCTTGACACCAAGGAAAGAAGTACTAGAAGGGAGAAAGTTAAAATGTACTAAATCCAATGGAATCATCATACCGAGGAAAAAGCTACTTGGGAGACTGAAAATTTGCTCCAAAGAAATTTTCCTGACTTTCTTAGAGCAAATTCAGGTATCCAACCTTACCATTCCTTTTCTTCCTGTAATCTCGGGGCGATATTCCTTTTAGGGGGGAAGGCTGTGACACCCTAGGTGTCTGCACAGTAGTCGTGTATCTATTGTATGCATCATGTGCTTGAATTGCTTAAAAAAGGATCTTTTTGTAAATATAAAGGTTATATGTGTAATTATGATTTTATTCAAGGTCCTTTTTATAGTTATATTTGAATAGGTTGTGAAATTATAGCTTTTGTGGAGGGTGTTTTTGCAAAGTGTAGTGTAATCATTGCATGGCAGGAAAATTTTCAATTCAGCCTAAGTTTAAAGTGAATTTACTTTGAAAAAGACAAAATTCCTTGGAATTCAAAATCCCTCCTATGTTTTCAAAAATAGCTCTTGAATCTTTGATCAAATAAATTTTTGCACAACATCAAAGTTGTAGATCTTGAAAAGTTGAACAACTTTCATGTTGGGCACTTTTTCATTTGATCCCTAGATTAAAAGTTATCCTTATTTTATAGTTTGGTCCCTGGATTTTTTGGAAATTGCAAAACAGCCTGTTTTCCTCTTCCTCCTGCCTGCTTGCTTGCTCTGCTTCACGGCGTCGCCCGTAAGCGCCGCCCGCCCGCCGTGGAGGGCCAGCCCGGGCCACCTCCTGCCTGGTAGCTTCCACGCATCGCGCCTGAGCATCCCACCGCCCTCCTTTCCTCGCGCTGGTGCCCTCTCCCTTCGCCACGCCGCTAGAACCGCCTGTGCGGCCGCCACCTCGCCGTCGCCGTGGCCCGGCCAAGACAGAGCCCGCCGCCTTCTCCTCGCGCGCGCATGAGCAATACAAGAACCCTAGAAACCCATTCCCCTCGCTCTTTTGCTCATTCCTCGCTCCCACGCCCCAGAACGCCGCCGCCGCTCCACCCGCAACGCCGGCAAGCTCACCCTCGCCGTCAACCCGCCATTCCAGAGCAGCTCAGCCCGCGCTGACCCCCTAGCGAGCTCCGCCGTGAGCCCGCGCAGCTCCCCGACCCGGATTGCCCCTCTTTCCCTCACCGGAGCACCCTAGCCGCCGTTAAACCTCCGCCGCCGCCGCCCTGCTCCGTCGAGCCGCCGCCTCCGAGCACCTCCCCGCACCCCAAGACCACCCAGAGGTGCGACTTGACCCGGTGAAGCTCCCACTCCTCTTTCCCCTCGCCGCCGGTGACACCCTCGCCGGGATTTGGCCGGTCAACCACCGCCCACCCCCCTCTGACCCGGCCAGGGACCTCGGGTTGAGAAGAAACGAAAACCCGGGGGGTTATTTGAATAGCCCGTGACTCAGATGAATAGTAGCAGCAAGGGCTTCTTTGTTATTTTTGCAGTGAGCATTGAAATTCAATAAAAATTTGTAGAAAATTCTTAAAATAGCAAATCCAGTTGTTCTGGAATCCTTGTGTAAAGATCTATGCAGTAGAATCAAAATATGATGGATGTTTATTGAAAGTTTTTGCTGTACAAATTGATTTGTGTCACTAGGTAAATAAAGATTAGTTGTTTTATCTTTTTTTAACTGATGATTAAAGCCATGTCTTGCAGTGAAATTTTTATTGTGGTTTGTTCATATGACACTAGTGTTGCTATAAAAATTTCGTTGTCAGTTCTCCTGTGCAGCTATTTCTTTGATTTAATCCTTGTTTAGTAGACTTTAATTATGATAAATAGTTTATGTTGATGATAAATCATCAAAATATTTATGAGTATTCTTCTTGAGTAATTTAGCTTGTACATGAAGTTTTAGCCCCAGTTCATGAAAAGAACAGAAGTTAAAAATGAATCTTATTAGATTGATGTCTGTTTTATTTATTTCCTCAGAATTAATTCTGTGTAGATAAAATTATTAAAAATTCACAGTAGCTAAATCATCCCTGTGCCGACCTTTTGTTAAATGTTGAGATTCTGTTTTGCTATGATTTAACCTGTATAATTCAATCTTGCTCTAGGTATTGTCTGAATGAATGAATTGTTCTGAATAAGTGGCTACATGTTTTTGCATGAAATTTACAGGATAGCTTACTCTGTTCATATTCTGAGTTGTTGATTAGTTAACAAACCATGATTTAATTGCTATAGAAAACTACTCCCACTTGTTTAGGAAATTAGTATAGCTTTCTTGTGCTGTTGATCATGATGCCTTGTGTAGTTAGAAGTGTTAGTTAACTACTCTATAAACGATTGCCCATGTGTGTATTAATTTTGTTTGCTTAGCTTTCACTACATCGTGAGTGTGTTTATAATACTATTCTTGCATTACATATAGATACGTATGCTCTAACGGACGGGACGTACGAGCTGATCCCGGAATCTGACGGAGGTGATTTCGAAGCTCAAGTGAATACTGTTGTACTAACTGAAGCCCCGGACCAAAGTTCGGAAGAGCCCAGGCTGAAATAGTTAGTGACTACCGAGAAGTCAAGCCCCGGACATAACCTATATTTCAAATTATTATCCTGTTATTATTTACATGTGCATTTACAGTTCTTAGGATTTGAATTGAAACCCTAGAGGCATGATCCTAGGAACCTATGTACTGAACACTAGACCTGAGTTCGAATAATTGGTAAGCTTATAGGACCGGTAAAAGTCGAGTGATTGCCTATCACTCACGAGCTCTATAGGAATTGCTTGTTTACTTTCTGTTATCAATATAAGGACGACGGACGGGGTTGTGTTCGATATCATGACCTTGTGTGAGACCCCGTCTGTGTTGATGAACTTGCTAAGGTCGCGGTGTGTGGTAGCGGTGGTTAAGTTTTTGAACGTACTAGCCACATGCCGTAAATATGGTACGCAGCAAGCCTAGTAGCCGATTGGACCGGGGAGTGGATATACCTTTCACTCTCTCTTAGGGATAGGTTTTATTTTTATGTTGCGCAACACTACAACTTCGAGGGACAAGGTTGGACCTTGGAGCCCTGTAGTCGGGGAGAGTGACCATATCCACAAGCCGGAAAGAAAGGTAAACGGTTGTTTGGGAACGACCCGACTGTGTTCCAAACGTGTGTGTTAGGTCTGCTTGGCCAGGTTAACAAATTCGATTCGAATCGTCTGTTCTCACAGTTTGGGACTGCTTGATCCCTTTGCCACACTGAGTAATAAGAGCAACATTATTATGATCAATCTTGATGTTTGCTTAGAGTTTTACCATGGTTGGTTAGTAGTTGCTTACATAGAATGGTTAATCAATTAGAATCTTGAAAGCTAAAACTTGAAAGTAAGGACCTACTCTTTATTACTTTTCAGCAAAAGGAAAACCAAAGCCTCACAGAACCTTGCATAGTCTAGCTAAAGTGGGCTATGTATACCCGTTGATGGTTAAGTCTTGCTGAGTATTAGAATACTCAGCCTTGCTGTTGAAACCCTTTTTCAGGTATGAGTTTTGAGGATCAGATCGCTAGCTTGACCTATCCTTGCTCTTTGCCTCCTGGCTGGTCCGTAGAGTGGGATACGTCTTGGGCCGGCAATGACCTTGACGAGTGATACCTTGCTTGGGCTAGCCTGGTATACTTTTGCGACATGTTGTAGCCGTCGTGTTTTATCTTCCGCTGTTTGAACTCTGAAGTTTTACACTTAAGGCTTGTATAACTGTTTCACTAAAGTTGGTTTTGTAATAATGGTTTGAACTGGTTTGTAATCTCTACTTTGCCTGTGTTGTAAAATTGTGGTTGTAATATCTCTGGACTCGCCTTCGTGCGGGGTATGCTTGTTCGATCCGAGAACCGGTGGTTGTATCGGGACGTTACCCGATAGACCAAGAATTGTTCCGTTTGAAGTGCGTTTGAGCTGGTGTTGCCTTTATGGTGATGGCCTGCGCACTTGAGCCGGGATAATTCAGGTGGTTCTGCCACACTTTTCTTGTGTCTTCTCTTGTGTCTGTGACAGATGAGCAGTTGGAGGTGCTGGGAAACGAGGAGCTTGCACTGATCATCCACAAGTTCCAGCGTGCCTTCAACAACAGACAAGCACGAGTGAAGACCTGCTACAACTACGGCAAGACTGGTCACTTCGCCGCCGAGTGTCCCAAGAAGAAGAGTTCTAGGGAGGAGGACGACCTCTCCAGGCACAGAGAGTACCGCGAGCACCACCACAAGCACAAGAGTGTGCACTCCCACAAGAAGAATGGCGGACACTCCAAGCGGCACCATGAGCGGAAAAAGAACGTCGGCAAGTACAAGAGCAAGCAGGCGTTCATCGCCCAGAGTGAGGATTCTTCCTCCACCAGCCAGGACTCGACGTCCTTGTCTTCATCTAGCTCTAGTGACTCCGACTCACACCACCACGGCGAGAAGAAGCGGAGCACCAAGAAGAAGGCCATGGAGGGCTTCACTGGCCTTTGCCTCCATGCTGGGAAGGCGGCCGGTTTCTGCGACATGGCCGTCGACTCCGATGCTGATGGGACTCCTTCCACCACGGCAGAGCCTGCACTTCAGCCAGAGCCAAGTTCTAAGGTAAGTCCTGAGCACCCTACTCCTCAGGAGTTGGAGGATCTTTACACTGCTCTAGATAATCAGGACTTGATCATAGAGGATGCTAAGAGGCAGTTTAGAGCTTTGAGAAAGGAGCTGAAGGAAGTTAAGCTAGCTCTAGAGGTTGCTCGGTCTGCCCCTATAGTGGAGGATTGTGAGGAGGAAGATGAGTGCAGTCAGTGCATCAGTTTGATTTCTGACTTTGCCGAGCTCAGGAGCAAGTATGATGAGAACTTGCTCAAGCTCGAGGAGGGCAAGAAGGTGTTGGACGGGCTCAAGTCCCGGCCTACCCTCTTGGGTGCTTGTAAGGAGTGCCCAACGCTTAGAGAAGAGCTTAAGGAGAAGAATGCTGCTTTGAGAAAGTTGGAGAAATCTGTAGTCCCTAGCTCTTTCTCTGCTGATTGTACTGTGTGCCCAAGCTTGATTTCTGAGCTTGAGGAGGCACGGACGAACAAGACCCGGATGGAGGAGGAGAACTCCCACCTTCGGGAGATTCTCTGTTGGGTGTCCGCTCGCGAGCCTTAGTTGGGCATGATGGTTCCGCAGTTTAAGCGTGCTGATGGTGTTGGGGTTGGTTTTGCTTTTACTCCTGCTGACTTTGTCTACCCCTATGGCAAGATTGGTGAGATGCTTGAGCCGAGTGTGAGTGCACTTTCTTCTTCCACAGCTCCACCAGTCCCTAAGCCAGCACCAGTTAAGGATGGAATTCTCTCTGAGCCACCCAGAGCTCCACCTAAGAATCCAGTGTGGGTTCCCAAGCCTAACCACCTCAAGAACCCACCGGATACACTCTCTCCTAGTGGTAAGCCTACTCCTAAGCCCAAAGTGAGGACTCAGCCCCCCAGAGTGCCTCAGAGAGCCCCAGCTCCTACACTACAGCCTACACACAAGAGAGAGCCTTACCAGTGTGAGTGGTGCCATAGGAGTGGTCACTTGGCAGAGTTCTGCTTTCGGAGGTTGAGGTCTGAGCGCAGGCAGCCTGAGAGGCGTGCTCCGGAGGTGTTTCACCAGCCTGCAGGAGGACACGCTCCAGCTCGACGTGGGTAAAGGCGGGATGCCAGGCCACATCGTGTAGGTGGAGGAGGTGGAGGCGGTGGTGGATACCGCGCTTCTGGTGGTGGTTTCACCGGCCTCGTCCCACACCGTGCTTTCGGTGGTGGTCAGCGTGGCCGAGGCTTTGGTGGCGGAGGCGCACCACATTTTCCTCAGCGTGGTGGTCGCCAACCACAGTTTTCATTTGAGGATACTTACCCAGCTTTCGAGCAGATGGCACGACATTGGTTTGCTTCCTTCTGTGCTAACCCCAGTGTCGGGCCTTTTGCCCGCTCTTTTTCTTCTTACTGAGCAGGGCACTCGAGGCCTGGAGAACATATGGCTCATGGGCTCCGGTTGTTCGCGCCACATGACTGGGAGTCATAGATGGTTCTCCAGCCTCACCCCGACGAAGGACAAGGAGTACATCGTCTTCGGGGATAACAGCAGAGGAAAGGTACGTGGAGTTGGCGCTGTTCGGATTTCTGACTACTTCACCCTGGGAGAGGTTGCTCTTGTTGATAAACTTGGTTTTAATCTGCTTTCTATTTCGCAACTTCTTGATGATGGGTATGAGGTAAATTTCAAGAGAGGTTGCTCGCGTGTTCTTCATTCCAGAGGGGAATTTATTTGCAGCATTGTTCCTCTTGGTCGTGTGTTTCACATTGACTTCTCTGGATCTTCTTCTAGCACCTCTCACTATCTGGTGACTGGTCAGTCCTCTGAGCTCTAGAAGTGGCATAGGAGACTTGGCCATTTGAGCTTTGATCTACTAGTTAGGCTCAACTCACTTGATTTGATCCGAGGATTGCCCAAGCTCAAGTTGGACAAGGACCTTGTCTGTCACCCCTGTCGTCACGGGAAGATGGTTTCCCTTCCGCACCCACCTGTGAATCAGGTGATGACATCGCACCCAGGCGAGCTTCTTCATATGGACACTGTTGGTCCTGCTCGTGTGCACTCTATTGGTGGGAAGTGGTACATTCTTGTGATCGTGGACGACTTCTCTCGGTACTCTTGGGTTTTCTTCTTGGAGACTAAGGATGAGGCCTTTCAGTACTTCTGAGACCTTGCCTTGAGGTTACAGAATAAGCTTCCACATGCCATGAGTGCTATTCGCAGTGACAATGGCTCTGAATTTAAGAATGCTCGTTTTGATGACTTCTGTCGTGGCTTTGGTCTTGATCACCAGTACTCCTCTCCTTATGTTCCTCCACAGAATGGCATGGTTGAACGCAAAAATTGGACCCTTGCGGAAATGGCCAGGACGATGCTCGAGGAGCATAGGACTCCTAGGTGTTTTTGGGCCGAGGCGATCAACACCGCTTGTTATGTTGCCAACCGCATCTTCCTTCGCTCATTCATGAAGAAGACTTCGTATGAGTTACGGTTTGGTCGATAGCCCAAGGTGTCCCACCTGCATTCTTTTGGTTGCAGATGCTTTGTTCTGAAGGAGGGAAATCTTGATAAGTTCAAGTCTAAGAGCTCTGATGGCATTCTTCTTGGTTATGCTCTTCAATCTAGAGGCTATCGTGTTCTTATTCTTGAGACTAACCAGATCGTTGAAACTTGTAATGTAACCTTCGATGAGTCCACTCCTTCTTCGTCTGCTTCTGTTGAGTGTGCAGGTGACGATGAGCTTGGCCAGGACATATTCGAGGATGAGGATGAGCCTGAGGCCTTTGAGGGTGATGGTGGTGTCCCTGCGCCGGCTGCAGGCCCACTTCCTGGGGCTTCAAGTTCTGAGGACGACGGCGGCCCGCTCCCCACAACTTCGACTACAGCCGATCCACGTCGAGCTCAAGGTTCTTCCTATAGGACCCATGCTGAGGGCGGTGGCGAGGTGACTTCACCTCAGCGAGTACACCACCGAGCCCTGTGGGATCATCCTCCAGAGAGGATACTCGGGGACCTTCACCGAGGAGTTCAGACGCGGTCGAAGGTTACCTCTATCACCTTCTTTGCTCACTCTGCGTTTGTAGCCACTTTTGAGCCCAAAGATGTTGGACACGCTTTATCTGATTCAAACTGGGTCAATGCCATGCATGAGGAGCTATAAAACTTTGAGCGAAACCAAGTCTGGGTTCTTGTAGAGCCTCCACTAGATTGCCATCCTATAGGTACCAAATGGGTTTTCAAGAACAAATAGGGTGAGGATGGGTTGGTTGTGAGGAACAAGGCTAGGCTTGTAGCTCAGGGTTACAGCCAGCAGGAGGGGATAGATTATGAGGAGACCTTTGCTCCTGTAGCTCGTTTAGAGGCCATCCGGATCTTCTTAGCTTTTGCAGCTTCGAAGGGCTTTAAGTTATACCAGATGGATGTTAAGAGTGCCTTTTTGAACGGGTTTATACAGGAGGAGGTCTATGTGAAGCAGCTTCCTGGCTTTGAGAGTCTCAAGTTTCCAGACCGAGTCTTCAAGCTTTAGAAGGCTTTGTATGGTCTGAAACAAGCCCCTAGAGCCTGGTATGCGAGGTTGAGAGCCTTTTTGCTTAAGCAGGGGTTTTTCATGGGATCGGTAGATAAGATATTGTTTCTTCTCAGGCGTGGCGTTGATTTTCTGTTGGTTCAGATTTACGTGGATGATATTATCTTTGGTGGCTCCTCTCACTCTCTTGTTTCTAGCTTTTCTGACGATATGAGCAGGGAGTTTGAGATGTCGATGATGGGTGAGCTTCAGTTCTTCCTCGGGTTGCATATCAAGCAAACCCGGGATGGCACCTTCATCCACCAGGCCAAGTACACCAAGGATATGCTCAAGAAGTTTGACTTCGGGGATCTCAGTCCCATGCCGACTCCTATGGGTACCTCTACGGCGCTGGATGAGGACACTGAAGGTGTTGCTGTGGACCAGAAGGAATACAGGAGCATGATCGGCTCGCTCCTGTACTTGACGGCCACCAGACCCGACATTCAGTTCGCGGTCTGTCTCTGCGCAAGGTTCCAGGCATCTCCGCGCATTTCTCACAGGAATGCTGTGAAGAGGATTTTCAGGTACCTCCGCTACACTCCTGAGTTTGGCCTTTGGTACTCTTGTTCCTCTTCTCTTGCGTTGGTTGGCTTTTCTGATGCTGACCATGGTGGGTGTTGGATTGATCGCAAGTCTACTTCAGGCACCTGCCAGTTTCTTGGAACCTATCTTGTGTCTTGGTCTGCCCGCAAGCAAACTAGCATAGCCCTTTCCACGACAGAAGCCGAATACATTGCGGCTGCTAGTTGCTGCTCCCAGATCCTTTGGATGAGACACTCTCAATGATTATGGCCTAACCTATGGCAGAGTTCCTATTTTCATTGACAGCACCTCAGCCATAAGCTTAGCCAAGAATCCCGTCCTACACTCTCGCTCCAAGCATATAGACGTGAGGTTCCACTTTCTGAGAGACCAATATGAGAAGGGTGATGTCAAGCTGACCCATGTATCCACTGACAATCAAGTAGTCGACATTCTGACCAAGCCCCTAGAACAAGCCACCTATGCTCGCTTGCGGGGAGATCTTGGCATGTGCTACCCATTTTGAGTTGGGTAGTTGTTTCTGTAGTTTAGGATTGCTTTTCCTTTCTTATTTGCTTTTTCTTGCATTTTTGTACATACCATTTTTGCATAGCATCTGTTCATATGCATTGCACTAGCACTTGTCTTCCTGTACAATATCTACATTTGCTTGTGCCTTGTGCCATGCTAAGAGTTGTATATATACTTTGACCATGTGTAGCTAGCTTCTTTGAATATGGTGTATATTGGCTCTAAGCTTAGCTATTTTATTCTTTGAAAATCATGAAACATGGTCACCTTCAGGATCTGCTACTAGCATGTGTATGCTTGTATGCTTATGCTATCTTGTTTCATGCTTAGTGGCTAGGTCCTTTGCTCTTATATATGCAACAAGATGCCCTCTTTTGCTTCATGATTGTTTTGCAAATTCAAACAGTTGGTGTGTTATAATTGGTATCTAATTTCAAAAGTCCAACAATTGGTATATCATGTTTTGCTCTAAGTGAAAAGATCCAGGTGGGATTGCTTGCACCACTGATCTTGTTCCGAGACTGCTCCTCTGGAGAACTTGGACAAGGCTGTGAATGACTGAGAGTGTTGTCTTAAGCTTCTGATGGTCCTTGACCTAGGCTTGGCACATTCGCTAAGTTAAGCACTTGCAAGTTTTCAACCCCTGGCACCACTTTTCTTGTTAAGAAATTAAGAGTTTTTAGTTGCTTGAGTGGCAGTTGCTGTGATATGCTTTGGATAGCTCACCTGTATGTTCTTGCTAGCACTAGCATACTTGTTTACCTTCTAGTATGCTAGGTCCTTTATGGTGATGCTTTTCTTTTACAAATGACAAATGCTTGCTCATGATCTGTATAGACATATTCTTATGAGCTTCTTCATGCATTGTCTTTGTATATGCACCCTCATATGCTGTGCTGTTTCGACCCTTGCAAATGCTCTTGTTCTGTACCTGGAAGCTTTTAGGCACGCATGCATTGCACTTCATGGCATATTTTCAGGGGGAGCATCTAGACAGGGGGAGGTACCTTGCTGTGTGCTTTGTAAACAAGGGGGAGAGATTGTTGATTGGTGTCTCTTGTACCTTAGGGGGAGAGATTGTGACCCTTGTTCTCAGGGGGTGAGTCGCTCCTAGGGGGAGAGATCCAGTCTTTGAGTGTGCACACATCGGGGGAGAGTTGCATAGTGAGGGGGAGCTTCATTTCAGGGGGAGTTTTGAGCTTTTTCATGCTCTTTGCTGGCTTGCCTCTTTCTTGAGGGGTCAAGCATGTTTTGGAGTCAGTGCGTCGAGCCGTTGCCCCTGTCTTGGGGGCTGACTCTTTTGGCTTTGCTATCTCAGAGTGATCGTGTCTGGCTTTCATTTGCTTTTGATCACTCTAGTTAGCTCTTTGTTTTCCTTTTCCTTTTTGGTTATCTTATTCTTTCATCAGTGCCCATGTGGGGTGTGTGTTGACAATGCAATCATCAAGGGGGAGATTGAGAGGCAGTGGAGGTCTGCTCCTCAGGGTGATGAGTAATCGCCAACACGTGGAGTGGACTGACAGTGGTTTAGTCGCGACTCTGTGGAGATTGCGCCGGTTCTTGGTCTGTGGTATGCAGGTACACGGATGGCGCGGTGGCAGCGAGATGGTTTGGACAAGAGCGAGGTGCGTGACGATGCACCATGCGGCGGCGTTGCGGTGGCAGGGAGCTCGACGACCATATGGAGGCGGGAGACCTTGCGGTGGCGTTGGAGGCCTGACCGGACGACTGTGCGGTGGAGAAGGGCGGCCCAGATGCTTGGGCCACTGCTGGGCCGCGTTGCTATCCACTCCGGGCGCCAAGGCGGGACGGCGTGGAGTTTTTTGGTAGCTTGGGAAAAACCAACGGCTGGGATGCGTCGACGTCGGCCAAGTGGGAGAGGGACGGTGATGGCGTCTGGATGACGAAGGCGCTAGGGCTCCGGCGGGAGGTCGGACACGTGGCGACATCGGGCTTGGCGGATGTGCCGGAAACATCGCGTGGGAAGGTTTGGCGGTTCCTCCAAAACCGTCCCCGAACTCGGTTTCGGAAGTTTTCCAAAAACTGCCCCCGTGAAGATTCCAGAAGGACAAGTGGCGACATCGGAGCGATTGCGTCGGGTCGAAGCAAATATCTCCAAGTCGTCGCGGCCGTTGGATGGTCTTCAGTGTATCTTTTCCTGTTTTGCCCCTATGGGCCTTCTAGTTTAATTTCAGCTCTTAGGGGTATTTTAGTCTTTAGAGGGAGGTTAGGAGGATAAGAGAGAAAGGGAGGCCAGCAGAGAAGGGTTGGCCTTGTCCCAGGAGCCAGACGCGCACCCCTCCTTTCTCCTGTCTCCTCTCTCTCTCTGTTCTTCTCCTTCCTTCTCTAGGGGTAGAATTCGAGGTATGGATTTTTGAGACTTTGTACTGAGATTGAATGGGAAAGGAGGCCCTTCCCTCCTTGTGCCCTTCGGGGTTTTGATTTCGTTTCAATGTCGTACGTCTTGTGCTTTGTTTGTGATGAATTTTGGTTTTCGTTTGTGTGTTCATGTAGCACGAGATCGTAGTTCTTCTCTTAGCTCTTTGTGGTGAATCCATCGCTCTTTAATTAGTACAAAACGCCTAGGATTCACGAGCTCTTTTGAGACGAAGTTTTTGTGTTCTTGAGAAAACCCCGTTCTTGCTCGGGAATTCATCGATTCCTCCCAAACCATGGAGTGATTCATCGATTCTTTTGGTGGGTATGTTCACAAGATCTTTGTGATCGTGCCTGCAAATTTCGGTGAGATTTGGACTTGTTTTGATCCTCCAATCGTCAAGTCTTGGATCGAACCAAGAGCAAAAACAGAGTTTCTGTGTCGGGCTGAATTTTTCCTATCACCGGTTGAACCGGCGTTGCCAATGATTCAAACGATGTTCAATTGGGGTTTTCAACCTAGGTTTTTGGTTGCCCCGATGCATTAGTCTCTATGTGCCTCGAATCAACCGACGTTACCACTGGGTTTGCTGTTTTGCCCGTTCAACCGGCGTATTGAATTTCCTTGACGTCTGTTTAACCAGTGCTCAGGACGTTTCGGTTTGGTGTTCCTTTGGACAACTGCACCGGCGCTCGTGAACGATTTCGTCGGTTCATCTGGTGTTCTGTTTGTCCACCTTGAGGTCGCTCTGGACAACTGCACCGACGTTTATTGTTGAGTTCGTCGGATCAACCGGTGTATTGTTTTTCTTGTGCTGCCGGCTCTTTCTCACCGGTTCAACCGATGTGTTCATACCTATACACGTCGGATCAACCGGTGACTTATACAGTGCTGTTTCTCACGCTGTTTCTTCGTGTTTGCTTCCGCATTTGTTCTCGCTTGTTCCTAGGGCTTTTTTTGTGGTGGTGTAGTTCATCCATAGCTACTCCACACTTCACTTAGGATTCTAGGGTTGGGTGTGTACTTGGGATCTTAAGCCGAGCTTTCGATTTGCGATAATTTTTTATCGGCTCCCATTCACCCCCCCTCTGGTCGCCTTTCTCGGTCCTACACATAGTTCGATGCTCCAAAGGTTATGCTTTGGTTGGTGACAATTTATACAAGCATTCAGCCTCCGGGATCATCATGAAATGCGTCTCCACAGTCCAAGGAAGAGCAATTTTATAAGAAATTCATGATGGTTCCCGCGGCAACCATGCCGCCTCGAGGACTTTAGTCGGCAAGGCATAGAGATCAGGATTTTTATGGCTGGCAGTTTTAACAGACGCTGAAGATCTTGTCCGAAGATGTAAAGGATGTCAATTCTTCGGGAAACAAGCTCACATCCCAACCCATGACCTGATCACAATTCCTTCATCCTGGCCCTTCTCCTGCTGGAGCCTAGACATGATTGGACCTTTAACAACAGCACCAGTAGGATTTACTCACATCTTGGTAGTAGTCGACAAGTTTACAAAGTGGATCGAGTTCAAACCAATCACGATAATTTCATCTGACAAAGCAGTCAACTTCATCTACGATATCCTATATCGATTCAGTTTCCCTCACACCATTATTCAGATTTGGGATCAAATTTCACCTTTGCTTCATTCTGGGAATTCTGTGAGAACGCTTCCATTGATGTCAAATATGTTTCAGTGGCTCACCCACGTGCCAATGGTCAGGTTGAGCGCATTAATGGTATGATTTTGAACGGGCTGAAGAAGAGAGTTTACGATGAAAACACAAAGAAAGGCGTCAAATGAATCTACGAGCTTCCTCATGTTATTTGGGGGCTATGCACTCAGCCTAGCAAAGTGACAGGATAGACCCCTTTTTTCCTCGTCTACGGATCAGAAGCCATACTTCCAGCTGATATCATGTGGAAATCATCCAGATTGGAAATATACCAAGAAGGAGAGGCAGATGAAGCTAGACAACTCGAGCTGGATTCCATGGAAGAAGTTAGATGTAATGCACTACTTCAGTTCACCAGATACCCCCAAGGAGTGAAACGCTACCATGATCGCAACGTCCAATTAAGGTCTTTTAATGTTGGAGATATGGTTCTACGCCATATAGAAGATGAAACAGGACTACACAAGCTAAACTCAGGATGGGAAGGTGCGTTCATTGTCACCAAAGTTACAAGACCGGGATCATATCGGCTAGTAGATTCCGAGGGGCAAGAGTTGCCAAACTCTTGGAATATTGAACACCTACATCGCTTCTATCCTTAAAGAGAGTATATGTCAGAAGACCTCATTTACAAAAGTTTGAGATTAAGACGACTACTCGCTTCCAAGGACAAGCCAGAAGACATTCTTGACAAACACAACCCTGCAGTTATTCAACCAGAAGGGCAGAAGTCGCAAATACATACTACGCAACAACTTCATTGAGTACCAACATTTCTCTACTTCACAGAGTCAAAGATACAGGTTCATCGAGTACTTTTGGGTAGCCACACCCACTCAACCTCAAAGGGTCTTTTCATCGAGAGCTTACTACATCAAATTCCCTACCTTCCAAAGGAAGGGTAGAAGAATCGAGTAGTTATGGGCCACTACGCTTACTCGGTCCAAACAAATCATTCTATATCCTTTCACAGGATTCCTTACTCAGTAGCTCACACCGAACATTGTCATGCAAAGTCAAAGGTACGAGCAAAATTGAGTAGCTTTTGGATCACTACACCTATTTGATCTCAACAGATCTTTACATGTCCCTACAACGGGACCGTCTACTGCCAACCTTTCTCTGTATTCCAGAGTCAAAGGCATGGATTAATCGAGTAAAATAAGGCTTGTATGCCTATCCGATCTTAAATGATCATCTTTCCCTTTGCGAAAGTCTTCCTGAATTCCCAGTCTTTCAAAGGAAAGGAAGGAGAATCGGGTACTACAGACAGCAACTTTGCATGGAATAAATTTGTGACACATCATGTCATGACAACAAACCCACAATCGTAGATACTGAAATCACGTACTCTACATACATCATACGGGAAGTTGTATATACATATACATAATTGGAGTTCAAGAAAGAGAATATAGCTCTCTTCATCTTGCTCTAAGCTCTTAACTATCTCCCCAGCAATTGGCTTGACCTCTTCTCGAAATTCTGAAAATTTCTCTTCAGAACACTCTACTGCTACGCCTTTTCCAAGAGGAACCAAATTTGCTTGATGCCAATACGACTTGAAGAGTTCTAAAACATGCGCCACATATAGCTTGATGTTGTCCGAAAGGTACCCGACAACCTTTTGGGGAGCTTCTCGTAGTCGCTCCACTAAAGTCTTGGCACTCGGGACCCCCTCTTCAGGCAGATCCACCATATCTACTAATACCTATGCAGCATGTTTCAGCTCTGTATATTCAGCTAGCTACACATTCAAGGACTCAACCTCATCTACAGAGAAAAGGAGACATTTAAGCTCTCGAATTTAAACACAATTCAGCATAGAGCAAAGAGGGAAGTTACCTTTATGGTCTTTTCTAATTTTCTCTATTTTATTTTGGAGAACCTGATTTTTCTTCTCGCGTTCTCTCTTATCCTTCTCCAGATTTTCAATATCCTTTTTTAGGAGCCATGCTTTTTGAGCACTTCCCTGCTGCAGCTTGAACAGTTCATTCCTGACCTCCAGATATTTATCCTGCTTCTCATGGAGACGGTGCTCTTTGTGCTCCAAAAGTTGACTAGCATCAACAACAGCTTTTAACTTCTGTGACTTCAGATATGAGCGGTTGGCCATCTCCTGTAAACATTACAACATGTTTATCACACGACTATCGAAGTAGCAGCACAAGGAAAAGTACTCGACGGACACTTACCGTGGTGATCTTATAGCAAGACTTCAAATTATCCTGCAATACCTTCAGCTTCTTCGGCATCAGCAATGGATCATCAATTAGGTCCACTGTAAGGCTTGCCTACACATATGCCGGCAGGGAAGATAATGCAGTTATCTGAAGACCCGCTCCTTCTGTATGATGAGAGCATGCATCAATGGGAGCTGGGCTCTTCGCTGGTAGTGTCGACGCGTCGCCTTTTTGCTGTGATGGAGCAGTCGATTTCAGACCAATCACCCCCAATATTGGCGAACCTGGGCAGCTAGGAGTGTCTGATCTAGCCGATAATTCTGCCGCGACTTCATGGCAGGGTTGCTTGGGTTGGCTACATACAAGAGATAATGATAAAAAATGGTTGCTCGACTATTAGATCAATATTAGATACCAATACATACCTGAGGCTTGCAGATTCGGAAGCTTTCCTTTTCCACACAACGGCTCTGAACCTTGTGGGATGGCTCTCTGGCAGGGATAGAGCAGCATCTGGATTCTCCTTCGATGGATCAGCAGCCTTACTCCTCTTCTTCAGAATAAATGCAAGAGTCTGGTCATCATCAGATTCAGAATTTGATCTTTCTACAACAGGATCTTGGCCTTTATGAACATCCTGCGTCTGACTGATGTCTTTCTCTACACCTAGCAATGGTGGCATGCTCCGGTGATCTATCAATGCAGATAGCAAAATTTGAGTCAAGGAAGAAGATAACAATTCACAGACTACTCAACTTACCCCTTCCTCCTCTAGACGATGCTTTACATTGAAAAGTCCCTTTGGCACAACGAGCACTTTCTCGACTTCATCAAGTACTCGACATACTCGTTTCAACAGATCATATCCACCAAGATTCTTCGCTGAGAAATAGGATGGATTAGAGGGACTTTGGTATAAGAATCCTGGATGCGCTTGCTTTTGCAGCAGTTGTACCCGGCGATGCATCCAGGAGGATACCACTGATCCACCAGTCACTCCAGTATCTTTGAGAGACCGGAGCCTATTGAGCAATTCTTCAACTTGTTTTCCACCAGTCCTGGTATCTAACCACTCCTCACATATTCTGGCCGGACCTGGAATCCGCTCTGGAAGCGAGGGCTGATGGTTTTTGACATTAAACCAAGAACTTTTCCACTCGACACTAAGATCGGTTGGTTGATAGAAGATGAATTCCTTTTCTTTCCCTGGATGCAGAGAAATTTCCGCACCTCCTATCTCCGTAATTTTGCCCTTGCTTGGATTGGGGTGCAGAAAGAAAAGATAGCGAAACAAATCGAAATGGGGCTCGATGCCCAGAAAAGCCTCACAAAGATGAGTGAACAATGGAAAGATGAAGGATGGAATTGAGAGTCAGATGATGTAATTGGATCTTCCAGTAATGCAGAAGACCCCTGAGAAAATCTGAAGTGGGGATAGCAAAACTACATTCTACGAAGGTCCGGAATAAAATAATTTCATTGGTACCTTTGTATAGTCGGTTCTCTTATTCAGCAGTACACCACTGAATCACAGCTCGAGACTGCAGGATGCGGTCATCCACAAGTGTACAAATCTTGGCTTCAGAGATCTTGCATTTCTTCCAACCGGTCGCCAGGGTTTCGACCTTCTCCGCACACTTGGATTTCTTTAGCGCCATTCAGAATGTCACAAAACACTTCTCACGCATGCGCTTGGGGGCTACCGAAGAGGTAACCAAGAGACTGGAGAAGTTTGGGTTTGCACGGCATTGGCAGCGGCGAGAAAAATCATGGTAAACCCTAGAAAGTTACCGCACGGTTAAATCACCAGCGGCAATGGCATTTTGGTTAAAAGGTGGAAGTTCAAAAGACACATACTACATAATTTTGCCACGACCATTGATCCTTAATTCCGAATCTTGGGATTTGGATTCAAGGCTCGGAGGCTGCGATATATGCATCGTTAAGGGCAAATTTTTTTTGGAGTTATGAAAAATAAAAAAGACAGATTTAACCCTTAGCCTGATTCTTTGATTTAAACTAAGGCTCGGGGGCTACTCCATATGGAGCGTGAGTTCATCGCACATCATATAAAAGAAGATGATTCAGGGCTTGAGCACCTCATAGCCTCGTTGCAGCCAAAGAAAGTACACGAACAACTACTTGAAGAACTCGATGAACTTCAGGAAGACATGACGAGATCCAGAAGTAGTCGAAGCATTCGAAGACGCCTTCAGAAGTACTCGACGCCTACAGGACTCGATTATGAAGAGCTCGGGAGCTTGTCAGACTCGGGGCAGTGGGACTGCTCACAGGCGTAGAATATTGTAGAGTAAGGAGTATCGCATGGAATAAGCCTAACCTTATTGTAACTACTCGTATAGAAGTAGGACTAGTCGATGGAAGGAAACTACCCGATAGATATTGAGTAGAACTTTGATAGTACTTGACTAGGACTTTCTATGTAATCATATCCCCCCAGACTATATAAGGGCGGGCAGGGATCCCTCCAAAGCATAGGCACAAAAGGAGAAACCAGACGATCATCGATCAAACCTCATGGCAATACAAACAACTACACAGGAAGTAGGGTATTACGCTCTTGGTGGCCCGAACCTGTCTAAATCTTTGTGTTCCTTGCACCATCACGTTCCTGATCTTGGCATAACAGCTAAACACCGACAGCTACCCTAGGACTCTTCTTGATGTGATGGGCACTAATAGCAGTGGATCCCACCAGAGGCAGAGCCACCACTAGAGCAAGCTAGGGCGGCTACCCTAGGTCCCTCTAGGCGAGATCCATATTATATTCCCGATCTTAAGCTCAACTCCGATGAGCAAGGGCGAACAGAGGCGCGGCGGCGCCCCTCGGAGGCTCGTACGCTAGGACGATTGTCCCGGCAAGACTCAGATTGGGCGAGAGGACTTCGTGTGCTGCCCGGTCGAGTGTGCTGCAGCCTACGACCCAGTGCCAGCTGCCTAGCACAGTGTCTTCTTCCAGACGCCGGCAGACACCTGATGCCATCTGCCCGCAGTCCCGCGTGAGCCCGCTGGCCATTCGTCGTGCAGCCCCGCCTCAGCACCCATGCGCTGGCGCGGCACGCTCCGCCGCTGCTACCATGGGCACCTGCAGCAAGCCTCCCCCATGCGCTCATGCCTACAGCTTGCCTCGGCGCCTCACTCCGGCCGCCAAGCGCCAGCGGATCTCGCGCTGGCACTCCGCCCTAAGTCATTTCATGGGCTAGCTTTGCCACTAGGTCCCACGCCACTGTCCAAATCAGGTGAAATGACATGACCCAAGAGGAGCGTCCCCCAGGCCGGTCACTGCTCCGCCTGTAAGCATGCCACCCTCATAATCTTGGTATTTTTATGGGGAAGACGCACCGTCCTCAGGCCCCGTGCTATGGCAGCAATGCGGGGTGGTAAATGCTCAGCGCCGTTGTGCTAAGGTGGCCTGGTAAAAACATCTGCCGGGCGGTACCTTCTTGGCGAAGGGAACTCCCCTACCCTAGCGGACATATGTTCCTTCAGCATTGGGCCATCTTGGAGGAAGCCCTGTGGTCAAGGTCCTCCTCCTCGTTCCATCAGTTTTCATTGGGCTATGTGGGCTCGTAGGGCCCACTAAAACCCGTTTTGTCTAGGTTTAGGGGTACCCCGTTCCCATGATGCCGACGGTAGGTAATTTAGATAAAGATTAAGGAGTTACTCTATGTCATTTTTGTAATTATAGAGGTAGGTAATTTATTTAGGGTTTACATTAAAGTATCTTTATAACGACATCAGTTTTAGACAATACATTTTCATGAATCCATTATTCGTTGATGTTTAGCATCTACTGAACAATGGGCAGATATATGCTTGTTTTGTTGTGAACTTTTCTATTACTTATGTTTTCTAGCATGTCTTGTAAATACTAACATAGTCTTTGCAAGGATTCTAGAATTTGGAATCTTCCTATTACTAATTGAAGGTTCTTGTAGGAGAGCCTTTATGGTAATCCTCACGAGATGTGTTAGGAAAAAAGATAAATCCTAGAAACTCCTAAAAAATTAGAAACATCTGGAATTCAAATTTGTAGACTCAAGCCATCATAGCCACATGATCTATTATATTTTCTTAAAAAAATACCCATCTATACAATTATGAAAATAGTATAAACTAAATTCTTAAATCTATATCTAAATTACACACACCTATGCTTACGAAAAATAAATTAAATAACATCCTTATCTTCATGTAAAATTATTAAATTACCTACCTATGCCATTAAAAAATAATTTTAAATCCCTACATTTGCATATAAATTTCTCATTCCTGTATTATAAAACATAACTTGAAGTAACCTCTTAATTTTGCATGTAAAATTACCTCCATATGCTATTATTAAAAGTAGCCACTACATCTGAATCTACTTTACTTACTTATGTCATTATTAAAAGAAACTAGACTGCACCAATATATGGTTCTAAGTTACTTGGCTTTAGTCATTCGCATGTGAATGATCAAGGCCGAAAGTATTCCATAATCTAAAAATGGTTCTAAGTTACCAATTTCTATCATTGTTTTTCTAGAAAATACTGTCTTGAAGAGATAAATATGCATGATTTGTGTTACCATGTATAGATATATGGGTCAGGGTTAAGAATGTCAATTTTCATGTTAAAAATAGCTGATACAAAGGGTTCAATTAAGAAACATCAAACATATATAACTGTGGGTAATAAAAGTCTATCACAACCGAATAAAGATATATGTAGTGCAAATTGAAAAAAGAAGACTATATAAATATGGGTAAAAAAAGTCCATCACAACCGAATAAAGATAAGCTCATATGTATATAAGTATTGTGCTAGAATATTTAACAAATGAGAGAGAGCACAAGGTGGTTATAATTTTTTCTGAAATTTCTAATACTTACGCCTCCTAAGATTATTAGCCTATGTGGAGCATGGGTTAATAGTCTACTAGTAAGATAATTAAGATAAGATACTATTCGCCGCGCCAATCAATCTGGGATATGATGAGTATTGTGACGACAAAAGCCATCAACCTCGTTGTAGCTAGTAGGCAATTAAGTACAACAACCGAGCAGAAGCAATTACTAATCAAGTCCAGATGATCACTAGAACACAACAACAACAAACTCACATCATCGTACCTAACTACGTTTTAGGCGACGTATGTGTTGACACAGATTTGCGCCAACACACTCGAATGCGCTAGAACGCGCGTTGATTGTCGACACGATCTTCATCAACGGGCTCCCTGCGCACAGACCGGTTATGGCTACCGGTCAGACTGGTTCTACAGGGAACACCGCGAAGACCTAAAACCTCGAGCTTGGGAGGGACCCCGTCGGAGCTCGTGGATCTAGGGTTGCTCTAAGGTCGGCAGGCCACTCAAGACGCCATCAAACACCGTGGAGACGAGCGAAGAACAACAAATAGGGTTGGAAAAGTTAGGGTTTGGAGGATAAAAGGTAAAGGTAATTGTGCGAATCGATTGGGATTACCCTCAATCAGCCGTGGCCCTTCATATATATAGGGTGGGGAGGTCTGTACCCGTTAGGAGTCGGAACCCTATCAAATCCCGTGTCAAAATACAACTCCTAACTCGGACTGGGCGTTTCGGACCGGTCTGACCTCCCTGGACCGGTCTGACCGGTCAGATCGGGGTGCAGGTCTTCCGGGAGGCATAACTCCCTCATCCGGACTCCAAATTGGACGTTCTATATATGCATTTCGATCGTCTCGATGAGATCTACGCAATGGTGCAGTCTAATTTGCAATTTGACAAACTTGTCTAGACCGGTCTGACCGGTTCATATGAGAGGTCTGACCGGTTTGTCCAGATTGCCCAGAAAACCTTAGTCGTGCCAATTTTGGGTGTCAACATATGCCCCCATGTTTCTTAGTAAAGCTTGCGTACTAAGAAACATATCTCCAAGCCCAAAAATGCACTTGAACAACTGTTGACGCTTCTTAAAGCGCCAATTTACGTACCGCAAGCGCACGGATCGTGTAGCTTTTCCCTTAGATAATTCACCCAAGGTTTATCAATCCACGGAACAAGTGTATTACTATGCTTAACTAAGCACTAATGATATTGGTAAAAGATCTATATTGAGTGTTTGAGTGTGAAATAGATCTAATCTAACCAATCTAATCTAATCTAGATTAGTGAGCAATGATAGATGTGTGCACAAGATATGAAGAGCATTTGTCCATAGGGTCTAGGATCACTAGAGATGTAATCGCCAAGCAACGAAGAACGGATTTAATCTACCAAATGTGTGTTCCAAGATCAAAACCCTTCCCTCCCGCATACTGTCACTACACGAGGATAATCGGTAACGAATCAACAAGAACACGATAGTTGATGTAATCTAAGTAAACCATGCAAGAGCAAAGCAAACCCAAAGCCAAGTCGCAAACTATTAGGCATCAAAACATCATCAACAAGAATTGTGATAGATCAATCTCATAAAGGATTCGGCAATTACAACTCAAGATCTCCTTACAACCCCATGAACAAACGAGAACTTTACCCCATGAAGCTAAGCGAAGCGTAGTCGATCATGGTGACGAAATCTCTGGCAAGGGATGGATCCCTTGTTGTCCTCCAACTTGCAGCGGCGCCGAGGGACGATGAGGCCTCCGGTGTCGCCTTTCTCTTGTGTCTAACTCGAATGTATCTCTGGATGCTCTTCTCTCTGCGATCTCTAGGATCCCTCTCGCGGTGCTCTCTTTGACGGCGGCTTCGGGGTATTTATAGGCAGATATAGTCGGCGGTTTTGGTAAAACACAGATTAGGGTTGACGCATACTTCGCGCTGAAGAAAACCGAGATCGATTGGACTCCGAAAAGGGCTAGGCCGGCCGGCCCAAGGACTCCAGGCCGGCCGGCCTGGGCCTTTTCTGGCCCCTTTCGGTCCCATCTTTCGCGTGTTGAATCTTCCTCTTATTCCTCATCTTAGCCCAGTTGTAACCATGCGTCAAAACATCTCCGAAAATGTCCAATTTCCTGTCAAAATGCAACATGCTCCAAAATCCAGGACAAAATCGAAAACGGTCAAGTTCGGGTGCCAAGTGGCGGGTTAGTACATGAATCATCCCGAAGAATTTACCAAAATGACTCCTAATCATATAGTAAAATGGGTACTTAAGGAGCGCCAACATTCCCCCCATGCTTAGCTTTTGCTCGTCCTCGAGCAAATCAAATCATCAAATCCTTCCATGGGTTGCTCAAGAGTTCTCGAACTGCAAAATTTACTTATGCAAACAATTCTAACAATATTTCTTCAAACAAAGGTCAGAGGAGCAGCGAGGATAATCATATCATGGGCGTTTAAAAACTCATTCAATATTACTCCACAACTCTTACCTTTAACCGGCAACTCGAATATCGACAACACTTGCTTTTCTTGCCATCCTTGGAGGTTTTTCTTTTTTTTCTTTTTTTTAGAAGCAAAATATCCTGCAACAAAGGTTAGACCAAAAATTCTTGCACAAGTCCTTTCATGTCTCTCGATATAAGTGGTTATCCTATTATTATTTGCAAGCTCTCATCTCCCGAAGTCTCTCAAGTATAAAGTGGGGCTATAGGTGAGGCTTAGCAAAGTTTATACATATATTGTCAAATTAAGAAAACCTTCTAATGATTGCTTACCTTCCGAGCCAATGATCATGAGAGTTTCTTCATAATGTAAAGGGTTCAAGGGTAAGAAGATTTAGAATGGTGGACATGTGCAAAGGCATACAAAAAGATTGACTTCAAGGCACAAGCATCGTCCTCGTTGTCGGATTGCACATGGTTGGAATTGAGGATATTGTTCTCAAACAACAAGATGATATCTCTTTGCACTTCTCCAATCATAGAATCCCTTCATTTATTTGTTTCTTCTCATACATTTTTTTTCTTTCTTTCTTCCTCCCGAATTTTCTTTCTCTTCTCCGGACCTTTTCATAGGACACTTTCTATAAAACATAGATAGGCAAATCTCCAAAGTGGCTCCCTAAATTTTTAGAGCCCGAACCGAGACCAGAGAGGCCTAGGCCAGCCGGCTCAAGAGGTGTAGGCCGGCCGGCCTGGGGCTTTCCCAGGTCGGATTCGGTCCATCTTTTGAATACTCCTTCCTTTCTTCATCCCAAAATTATGTTTTATACAAATCCTGCGCAGAAACAGAACGTATCCTCATAATTGGGTTGTGGTCAAGGAAGACGATAATAAACAAGATAATCTCGGGTTTGGGTTTTGGAATCCGGTAGATCTCATGAGTTGTTCCAATGAGGAATTCTCATTACCGAATATTGACGTGGCTAGCAATTCAGAGATGAAAAATACGGACATGATCATTGCTCGAAATTAAAACTCCCAAGAGAAAGAAATCCTAACTCAACTCAATGCACATCCAATGCTTATGGTGGAACGAATATAGCTTTTGGATGATAGGATTTTTACTCTCAACTTGCCAAGAACATGATCAACCTTATGTTTGTAGGGGTTTTATTATTTTGATGAAATTAAAGTCCTCCAAATTATGCCTTACTCGCAAGCGTAATCAAAGCCAAGCGCTAGATCAAAGCTCAAGTGTGGGTATTAACATGGACGAATAATTTACTAAGCTCCACAAATACGAAATAATTTTCATGACAACGCTCGTGAACAATTGCTTTAAAGAAAATAAAGTAAAACTGAATGCATAAATAAAATTGCACGATCCAACAAAAACAAAGACTCTTTTTATTTTGTTTTCATGACTCAACGCTAATTTAAGACTCACTCTCACACATGCGAAAAATAAAGCACACAACGCTAAACTAAGACTCTCACACATACGGAATTAAAGACACGCACACGATGAACTTTCGAGTAAACAAAGACTAACAAAATTGAATCTACGAGTCGTCACACCTTCCCCCCCATGCTTAGATTATGCGACGTCCTCGTCACAATGATATAAAAGACAGGTGTGATGCTCATCGGTGTTCTCAACGGCACCTCGGGCAATTGCATCTTGGACGCCCTCCTCCTTGCTTTTGTAGATCTCCGACCATCCCGAATAACTTCCTTATGTTGCGGACAAGGAAGTTGTAGTCTTTTTCGGCCATGCTCTCGATGTCGTCCATCCTTCGATCCATTGCCACGATTCGATCGTGACACCTATCGATGGTGGCGCGGAGATCCACGATCTCATTGCGGCACTTGAAACAGCACCCGGAGTGATGCCCGCTGCCATTGGGGCTGTCATCTTCGGGCTCGTCGTCGTCCTTCTTCTTCTTGCCGCTATCACCTCCGTAGGGGTCGTCTTCTTCCCTTCTCTCCTCTTCGGGCCACCCCAGCCAATCATCATCGTACTCACGACCGGTGGCACCCCATGAACCAGGGCTCATGATGCTCTCCCAATCGTTGTCCCCCGCATAATCCTTCGGCTCCGGGGTGTGCTCGATGTAGTTCTTTCTTTTAACTCCGAGAAGGCACAAGGAACGCCTAGGTGCGGGTGGCTTTTTGTCTTGTCGCCTCTCGCCTTCGTCTTCGTCGCTGCTGATGACGACGACCACCCTTTGGGCTTGAGCTAGCTTCTCGTTGTACCATTGAAGGCCCTTCCCTCCGACGCTCATCCTTGCTTGAGTATTGAATTTCTTCGGAGGGGCTTTCGCTTCACATCGCTTTGCTTCGACAAGGAGGGGCTGCGCACCGGTTGCCGACATGGGGCTAGGCGTCTTTGGCGTGGGGGTGTCGGGCGTCCAACCCCTCTCCTCGATCTCCATTGCTGCAATCATGGCTCTTGCGCTCACTGGACCGGCCATTGTCGATGTCTCTCACGAGGTGGTGGTGTAGATTGAAAAGTATGAGAGAATAGATCTAACCCGCGCCTCTATTTATATCCCGAAAAGACTTGGACGAGAAGTCCAAAATCTCTTCGGTTTTGGCATGCGAAATCTATAAGGCACAGGTTTGAAATTTCCTTATCTCGCACCTACCAAAAATTGAGACCGATTCGCACACGAAGTGGCTTAGGCCGGCCGGCCTAGGGGTGTTGGGCCGGCCGGCCCAGGGGCTTTTTCAGCCCCCTGGACTCCAACTTTTTCCGAGGTGCACACCAATAAATTAGAAGCCTATATTTTACTCAAAGTTTGTCCAAAATAGAAATAAAACTATGAAAATAAAATCTAAAAGAGAATATTTACAAACTTACCTTGCTTAACGTCATTAGGCTTGACGCTCTGGTTCCTCATCCATGGTGTATATGTCGATGTAATGAAGGGGCACGACGTCGGGCTCCAAGAATACCTTTAGTCGCTGTCTGTTCACCACATATTGGTCGCCTTTCGCATCCATGATTGTCACCGCTCCCGTGGGTGAAACCGAGTGTATGACGTATGGTCCACCCCATTTGCTTTGCAATTTTCCTTTGCCAAAAAGTTTGAATCTTGAATTGTAGAGTAGGACCTTCTCTCCTTCTTTGAATTCCTTGTTTTGTAATCGTTTGTCGTACCACCTCTTCATCCTTTCTTTGTAAATTGATGCACTATTGTACGCTTTCAATCTTAACTCCTCCAATTCGCTTATTTGGATTCTCCTTTTAATTCCAGCGGCTTCCGCATCAAAGTTCATTTCCTTCATTGCCCAATACGCCTTATGTTCTAGCTCAACCGGCAAGTGGCATGTTTTTCCATAAACAAATTGATAAGGAGTCATACCAATCGGGGTTTTGTGTGCCGTATGATATGCCCATAGTGCATCATCTAGTCTCTTCGACCAATCTTTTCCTCCTTTTACCACGGTCTTCTTTAAAATATCCTTCAATTGCTTGTTCGAAGCTTCCGCTTGTCTGTTTGTTTGGGGGTGATAAGCCGTGGACACTCTATGTTCAATTCCCAATTTCTTCAAGCATTTACCAAAGTCCTTGCCCGTGAAGTGTGTTCCTCCATCGCTTATCAAGATTCTCAGGATGCCATATCGAGGGAAGATTACCGATTTAATCATGTTTATGGACTCCTCCGTTGATGCCTTCCGACATGGCATAGCTTCAACCCACTTTGAAACATAGTCCACCATCACCAATATATGCTCAAATCCATGTGAGTTCACAAATGGTACCATGAAATCGATTCCCCAGACATCAAATAGATCTATTTGCAAATTGTCGTTCAATGGCATGGCATTCCTTTGCGAGATATTCCCCGTCCTTTGGCATTCCGGACAAGTCGAAACAAATCTTTTCGCATCTTCATGCATCTCGGGCCAATAGAATCCACTAGCCCATACCTTAGCTTGAGTTCTAAAGTGCCCATAATGTCCTCCATATCCCGACGAGTGACACTTTCTTAGAACTTCTTCACGTTCCTCTCTCAGTATGCATCTTCTTAGGACTCCATCTTCTCCATATCTATATAAGTATGGTGGATCCCAATAGTATTTTCTTCTTTCCGTGATCACTCTTTTCTTTGCATTCTTGTCCAAGTGATCCAAGGGCATCCCTTTTATTGCCCTTATTATTTCATTCATCCAACTATCTTTGTCGAGAATTCTATATAGGTGATCATCTCTCATTTGATCCTCGATAGGTTCTTTTCCATCATCTCCATGGTTCATCCTTGATAGGTGGTCGGCCACAACATTTTCTGCCCTTTCTTGTCCCTTATCTCCACATCGAATTCTGGTAGCAATACGATCCATCGAATCAAGCGTGGTTTAGCATCTTTCTTGGACAAGAGATACTTGATTGCCGCATGGTCGGTATAAACTATCACCTTTGAATTTACTATGTATGATCTGAATTAATAGCACGGCAAGCAATTCTTTCTCCGTTGTTGCATAATTAAATTGGGCTTCATTGAGAGTCTTGCTTGCGTAGTAGATAGCATTTACCTTTCCCTCTTTCCTTTGTCCAAGAACGGCTCCTACGGCATAGTCGCTTGCATCACACATGATTTCGAAAGGTAGATTCCAATCCGGAGGTTGCATGATAGGAGCACTTATGAGGGATTGCTTGAGTGTTCGAAATGCATGAAGACAATCACTATCGAAGATGTATTCCACATCTTTTTGGAGAAGCTATGTCAATGGATTGGTGATTTTTGAAAAATCCTTTATGAACCTCCTATAGAATCCGGCATGACCGAGGAAACTCCTCAAAGACTTGATATCCGTAGGTGGTGGCAACTTCTCCACGGTTTCTATTTTTGCTCTGTCCACCTCTATCCCTCTCTCGAAGATAACATGACCGAGAACAATTCCTTCTTTCACCATGAAATGACACTTCTCCCAATTAAACACAAGATCAACCTCTCCACATCTTTTAAGACCTTTCTCCAAATTTCCCAAGCAATTATCAAATCTAGTACCATGCACCGAGAAATCATCCATGAATACCTCCATAATTTATTCTATGAAATCTGAAAATATAGCCATCATGCACCTTTGAAAAGAAGCGGGCGCATTGCACAATCCAAAAGGCATCCTCCGATATGCAAAAGTTCCATACGGGCAAGTAAACGTGGTCTTATGTTGATCATCCGGATGAATAGGTATTTGGAAGAATCCCGAGTATCCATCAAGGTAACAAAAGTGTGAATGCTTTGCCAACCTTTCTAGCATCTCGTCAATGAATGGTAGTGGAAAATGATCCTTCCTCGTTGCCTTATTCAATTTTCTATAATCGATGCACATCCTCCATCCCGTGATGGTTCTTTGCGGTATCAATTGCTCCTTCTTATTTTTCACAACCGTGAGTCCTCCTTTCTTCGGAACGCAATGCACGGGGCTTACCCATTCACTATGTGGCAAGGGGTATATTATTCCGGCATTCAACAATTTGATAACCTCCTTCTTCACCACATCACGCATAGCATGGCTCAACCTTCTTTGATGCTCTACCACCGGCTTGTATTGCTCCTCGAGTTGTATACGATGTGTGCAAAAAGCGGGGCTAATACCTTTCAAGTCGTTAATCGAGTAGCCGATCACCTTTTTGTGCTTCTTCAATAAATTCAGCAACTTCTCCGTCCCTTCCGGGCTCAATTCGTCGCTAATCATCACCAGAAAAGTCTTGCCATCTCCCAAAAATTCATATTTCAATCCCTTGGGGAGTGGCTTCATCTCAACATCGGGCGCACCATCCTCTTCTTGATCTAACTCTCCAATGTTTCCACTAGTTCTCCGTCTTGCGGCTTCAACTCTTCCATTGTTTCCACTAGTTCTCCGTCTTGATCATCTTGAGCGTCTTCATTCTCCAAAGCGCGTTGGAGAGGATCCCTGAAAGAATCAATGTAACGAATGCTCTCTACCTCTTCGTTATCAAGAGGTAGAGGTGAAGGAAAAGATTGTTTTGAATGAAATTCAAATGTGCACTTCTCTCCATCTAGAACAAAAGTGACATTCCCTTTTCCAACATCTAGAACAGCATTTACAAATTTGAGAAAGGGTTTTCCAAGGATTATGCCTTCATGCTCATCATCACTAGCATTAATCACAAAAAAAGTCGGTAGGAATTTTTTTACCCGCTATGGCAACATTTAGATTTCTAAGCACTCCTAGCGGTTTGATTAATCTACCATCTCCCATGATCAATTTAATGATTGTGGCATCTAGGTTTGATGTTTCATTAAAAAGCTCAACATAAACCTTGGAACTCATCACACTAACATGGGCGCCAACGTCACATAGAACATTGCAACATTCTATTCCTTCTATCATGCAATCAACACGAGGTGTGGGTGGTGGATTACCTTCGCCTTGATCGCTTCCAATCGCATATACTTGGGCTATGTGCGCGTAGGGTGACGATTCCGAGTTCACTCCTAGGGTCCTTTTGATCTCCAGCACTTCGTCTAAGTCAATCTCTTCCTCTTTTTCTTCAAAAAGTTTCCAAATAATATCACCGGCCGATTCCCTGCCAAATGTATTTACCGTGTGATTATCCGGCGGGAAGTCTTCTGCTATCACCTTCGCCATTTCTCGCTGATTTGGATGCGGTCTTGCTTTGTCGAACAATCTTCCGAAGTCAATTGGTATCCAATCCATTTGCTCAAATTCCCTTAGCGATTTGGCGGTGCCCATGGTTCTTCCTTTCTTTTCCGGGTCATCTTTCGTTACACTCCGGATCGATGCTTCTTCATCGTGGTTTGTCTCTATGACTTTCCCATGCTTCAGTTGTTCTTCCTTCACTTCCGATGCCTCTTTTCTGAAAATTCCACCAAGCACCCGCACTTGAGATTCTTCCTCGGAGCTTGCCGAACATCGTTTTTCCCAATCTCTTCGCATGGCCGCACCCTTGCTGATTTTTTGTAGGAGTTGGGCGGCTTCCGTGAGTGTTTTCTCCATGAGATCTCCTCCTGCACACATTTGAACAAATTGCATGCACTCGGTGGTTAGGGAAAAATAAAAAGTATGCAAGAGTACTTCACCGGAAAATCCGAGCTTCGGTCCTTGTTCAATCAATCCATTGAATCTATCCCATGCTTGATCTATCCCTTCTTCTTCTCCTTGCGCGAAGTTGATCACTTGCTTCTGAATATGTTGAACCTTGCTTAACGGAAAGAACCGAGTCATCCCAATTTCCTTTTACCTCGAAGGATGCAAGTGAAAACCATCTTCTCGCTTCTTCCGCAAGTGAGTATGGGAAAAGATTCCATCTAAACCAAGCTAGCAGTTTACGTACCGCAAGCGCACGGATCGTGTTGCTTTTCCCTTAGAGTATTCCCCCAAGGTTTATCAATCCACGGAACAAGTGTATTACTATGCTTAACTAAGCACTAATGATATTGGTAAAAGATCTATATTGAGTGTTTGAGTGTGAAATAGATCTAATCTAACCAATCTAATCTAATCTAGACTAGTGAGCAATGATAGATATGTGCACAAGATATGAAGAGCATTTGTCCATAGGGTCTAGGATCACTAGAGATGTAATCGCCAAGCAACGAAGAACGGATCTAATCTACCAAAGGTGTGTTCCAAGATCAAAACCTTTCCCTCCCGCATACTGTCACTACACGAGGATAATCGGTAACGAATCAACAAGAACACGATAGTTGATGTAATCTAAGTAAACCATGCAAGAGCAAAGCAAACCCAAAGCCAAGTCGCGAACTATTAGGCATCAAAACATCATCAACAAGAATTGTGATAGATCAATCTCATAAAGGATTCGGCAATTACAACTCAAGATCTCCTTACAACCCCATGAACAAACGAGGACTTTACCCCATGAAGCTAAGCGAAGCGTAGTCGATCATGGTGACGAAATCTTCGGCCAGGGATGGATCCCTTGCTGTCCTCCAACTTGCAGCGGCGCCGAGGCACGATGAGGCCTCCGGTGTCGCCTTTCTCTTGTGTCTAACTCGAATGTATCTCTGGATGCTCTTCTCTCTGCGATCTCTGCGATCCCTCTCGCGGTGCTCTCTTTGACGGTGGCTTCGGGGTATTTATAGGCAGATATAGTCGGCGGTTTTGGTAAAACACAGATTAGTGTTGACGCATACTTCGCGCTGAAGAAAACCGAGATCGATTGGACTCCGAAAAGGGCTAGGCCGGCCGGCCCAAGGACTCCAGGCCGGCCGGCCTGGGCTTTTCTGGCCCCTTTCGGTCCCATCTTTCGCGTGTTGAATCTTCCTCTTATTCCTCATCTTAGCCCAGTTGTAACCATGCATCAAAACATCTCTGAAAATGTCCAATTTCCTGTCAAAATGCAACATGCTCCAAAATCTAGGACAAAATCGAAAACGGTCAAGTTCGGGTGCCAAGTGGCGTGTTAGTACATGAATCATCCCGAAGAATTTACCAAAACGACTCCTAATCATATAGTAAAATGGGTACTTAAGGAGCGCCAACAACAACGAGAAGCACCTACGCACCAATCATGTCTTGCTTTGAAGGACGATATCATATATCGGCCATGTCATCTTGTATAAGTGAGACAAGCCTGAGTATATACAATCTCGGCTGTGAATTATGTCCTTCAAAGGAACTGCTTCGGTCCATTTAGTAAAATAATTTGTAGCAACTAACACGAAGCAATGCCTCTTCGAAGATGGAGGATTAATTCGAACAATGAAATCCAATCCTCAACCTCGGAACGACCATGATTTGATAATAGGATGTATCATCACAGCGGGCACCAATAGTAAATCACCAGATCGCTGATACTCTTCACACCCTTTTATACTTCTTGAAACAATCAAAGTTCATGGTATACTAATACAAACCGGCTCTATCAAACAACCACTTCATCCCAGGAGCCGATTGATGTGTACCACAAACGTCTTCATGAACTTTCTTCATGGCAACTCTGGCCTGATCCGAGCTCAAATATTTAAGAAATAAAACTTCGGCTGTTCAACGATAGAGCTTATCATTGACTAAAATGTTTTTGAGTGTTTTCCGCCGAATATCTCTTTTTGCATCACGACCAGGATCTTTAGATAGGAGACCATATGAACCCTCCAGTCCTGATCTCCAGCTTTAGTGATGAATCACCTTTCATAGCCGAATTAGTATTTCCAGTAATCTGGGCGGTCAGACCGGTCTGGGCGGTCGGACCGGTTCGTCCAGAACCTGCAACTTGGCCTTTGCTTGCATCGGCTTTCGAATATGAAAATATTTCTTCATAATTGATTAGCCAGATGCTTACTTAGCCAGAGCAATAGCCTGACCATTCTCTTCCCTTGGTATATATCTTATAACAAATTCATTGAAGGATGAAATAATATCGAGGCACTTGTCAAGATATGCATTTAAATATCCATTATATCATTAGCATACCTCGAATACTTGCTGCACTATCAGAAGTGAATCACCAAAGGCTTCAACACGTTTTACGCCCGTAGATTGCAAAAAATTCCAAGCCAAATAAGAGGGCTTCATACTCAACTTGATTATTTATGCAATCCTTCTTTGATCGGTTTGAGAACTCAAAATACCACCACTTGGAGAAATCAAGACAGCACCAATTCTTTGACCATCATCACAAACCGATCTATCGAAATATAATTCCGTGGTGTGCAAATAACATAGCCGATTTCCAAAGCATGCTTATCATTAATCCGATACTCAACAATGAAATCCGCTATGATTTGGCCTCTCATAGATTCCAAGGATTCACAAGCCAAATCATATTCAACTAAAGCATAAGCCCACTCGCCGATTCTATCACTTAAAATCGGCTTTTGTAACATGCGCTTGAGCACATCGGTTTGACAAACTACTATGCGAGTACTAGATAGTAGATAATGTTTCAATTTCGTACAAGCATAATAGAGAGACAAACATAACTTCTCAGTAAGAGTATACCTTGTCTCCGCATCAATAAGTCGTCGGCTTATATAAGTGATAACATACTCCTTGTCTTCGGTTCTTGAGTCAAAACAACCCCAATGACATTATCTTCAACAGCCACATAAAGCCCGAAAGGAACCCCTCTCCTAGGTGCCTTGAGCACAGGTGTTGAAGACAAATAAACCTTGATCTTTTCAAAAGCCTTTTGCTCATTAGAAACAGTTTGCCAATTTTTTAGCTCGAATTGAAAAACTTCTAATTTGGCTTTTATTTGTTGATATTACAATTTCAACCGACTCAACACTTCAAGAACATTATCAAAGTCTTGAGCGCCCCTTGCAAACTGATCTGGTGTACAGAAACTTCATGAGGTAAATCATCAGTTGCCAATATTTTGCCCCCCGAGCACTTAAATGTCGTCGAGCTCCATATTGTTGTGCCTTTGATGTAGCCTCATGATCCACTAGCTCCTCATTGCCTAGTACCAAGAATGCTAGCGGTGGTTCTCCATCGCAAGGAACCGAAACGGGCGTTGCCAATTCGGCTTTCTGCTTTAATGCAACCTCAATCGGTCTGACCGGTTGCTCTGGGCGGTCAGACCAGTCGCTTGTACCGGTCAGACTGGTCGCCTGAGGCAGTTTGACCGGTCGTGCTGGCTGGTCAGCTGCTTTGACCCTCCATACCTTGCCCTGAGGGACCATATGTCTGTAGTTGTTGAATTGTTTATCCCTCAACCTCTTGAACTCCTGCTCCTTCTTCTCCTGAGCACATATACGCTGCAGCTTCCTTCTTTGAGTACGAGTCAACCCCGAAGGACACCATCTTGGTTGAAAATACTTTGATGTCGAGTTACTGCTGCTAGCCTCGTGATCATTAGCCATGATCGGCCTTTGGATAGAAGGATTGACCGATTTACCAAAAACCATCGGTCTTGTACCCGCATCATTGACAACCACTTTGATATTGCCGATTTGCACAACATCATCGGCTTTAGCTTTCTCTGGATCAATAGTGGGTTGTACCTCTTCTTTCTTCTCCTTAACACAATAAACCTGTCTTGGAGAATGAGTTTTGTTCGGTCTCTGATGAGATCGGTCTGACCGGTCAATGGCGACCGGTCTGACCGGTGCAGGCTGCCGCCTCTGACTTGATTGGTGGGGTCCCAATCGGTCGTGCACTGGTTGTGAAACCTTGCTGAACACAAGCCTTCTGTGATCCTCCTCCCTGTGGTGAGATGGTGGGTATAGCATCAGATAACAATACATCCAAATTCCTTCATGCCCCCATGTAGGACAAGAAAAACCCGATGTCGGTGACGCCCATGATGTAGTAGTACACATCTTCTGAGGAGGGAACACTGTAGTGCTGTCACCCCTACGCTTGCTGGATTCTCCCCTAGGAGAAGAACACTTTCCTTGACGCGGAGGTGAACTTGGTTCTTTTTTTTGTGGCCGATCTTTTGGAACGGCCTTTGTGTACTTGTGCAGTAGCTGAGCGAAGGTGAGCTTCTGCTTTGTAGAACTCCCCTGCACCTTCGACTTATTAACCTTCCGAGTACCTCCTTCCGGGCGCTTAGGCTTGAAAGTTTTGGACCGAACTTTTGTCTGACCGGTCTGACCGGTTGAGGCAACCGGTCTGACCGGTCGTGCCTGAGTTGTAGGTTGACTCGTCTTTTGAGAGCAACTTTCCTGCCCCCCGGGTCTTGAAGCTTTGACAGTGATCTTCAGTGACTCCTTTCCATCAGGAGTCTTCTCCATCGTCACTTCCCTAGCCTGAATTTTGTCATTGATGTTTTTCGGCCTTGGCTCACCAATGATAATATTTTTCCCTTTTGCTCCTTCGGCTTGTTCCGCCCGAATGAGTACCTTGACATTATCCAAATCAATCATACGGACAGGGAATGACACCTTGTCATCTTTTACCTCATGCATTACCAATCGTCCTTCATTAACGGTCGATTGGATTTTTCGATGAAAGACATTGCAATCATTAGTTGCATGAGAAAAAGTATTATGCCACTTGCAATTTGCATGCCGCTTCAGCTCCTCAAGTGGTGGTATGATATGAGACAACTTGATGTTTCCACTTCTAAACAATTCATCAAATATACGATCACACTTAGAAACATCAAATGTGAAACAAATTTGTTCTTGCCGATTCTTTGGAATCGGTTTAAGCGATGAACAAGAACATGGCTTAGCTTCTGATGGCCATATGAACTCAGCAACTTCCTTTTTCTCATCGTCCGAATCAGATTTACAATCAATATGTATGGACCGACGAGCATCTTTGGCGTTCTGGAATCTAAATTCTAAACCCAAGACTTTCATGTGCAAATAATTAACAGTATGGTACTCAAAGCCTTCGAGTTCTTTTTTCAAATTAGAACACAAACCATCAAAAGCCAAATCAGCCAATTCCTTTTCAGAAACTGTTAAATCCGACAGTTTAACTTCATTGTGCCCATTATAAAAATGATCATGAAACTTACGTTCCAACTTATTCCAAGATTGAATACAATTCGGGGCCAATGAAGAAAACTAAGAAAAAGCGGTTCCAGTCAAAGATAATGAAAACAAGCGAATGCGCAAAGGCTCATGGAAACCAGCTTTTCCCAGTTGTAAGATATATTGGTCAATGTGCTCCCAAGGTGCTCTATTATCATCACCACTAAATTTCACAAAATTAGGAACACACCAACCAGCAGGAAAAAAACTAAATCAAATTCAGCAGGATATGGCTTTTGGTATAATGTAGAATTACCTATATCCACACTGAATTTAGTTTTCATCACACTAGCCGGATCCTCTTTTAACCTAGCGGGATCGGCTTTGCATCTACCACTCGTGGATGCTTGTGCTACAGAAGTAAGACGATGTTCTATAGGATTATCTTGTACCATCGTCTGAACTGAACTTATCGGTGCATGCTCCACAGAATTTCCATGTATACTACCAAAAATCGGTTCATTTGGAGAACCAGATTCTTGTGAAGGAGAAGGCTGCACACAATTTGTCATCTCATTGGTTCGGCTAAGGATTGCTGAGCAAAGAGTAGACGTGTTCGGTGTAGATGTTACTGGGCTGACCACCATCGCACCGGTTTGACCGGTCTGTTGCACCGGTCTGACTGGTCCAGCCGCATTCGGTTGTACCAGCTGCAATGGTGATGTTTGCCCTGCAAAATAGTTCATCGGCATGCCATATAGTGGTTCTTGAATAGATGCTGGCGTAGCCGATGAATTACCAGTTTGGAAAGCACAATTATGATCTACGGATTTGCCTTTTTTCATGATATCTATTTGATCTTTTAAATCATTCATGGGCCTATATATATCGGCAATTTTCTTATCCATAATAGATGATAATTGGCTAAACAAGTCGAAAGATGAAGTGCTTACGTTGCTTATTACCTCAACTTGCTTATTCTTGAGCGTGAAGGAGGGCATCACAAAGTCTTGAACCCTCGTGACCTGGCCTTGCTGATTTTTCTTGAATCCCTTCAAGAATTGTGCTTTGAAGTGCTCCCTGACCACTAAATAATCTTGGCGCTCCTCCTCGCTAAGTTCCTCGATAGATGTGGAGATGTTGCCTTCGTCGAGGTCGATGATGACGCCCATCTTTTCCAAGGAGTAGATAAGATCAGTTTTGAATAACCAGATTAATCTTTCCCCAGCAGAGTCACCAAAAAGTGTGTTGACACAGATTTGCGCCAACACACTTGAATGCGCTAGAACGCGCGTTGATCGTCGACACAATCTTCACCACCAGGCTCCCTGCGCACAGACCGGTCAGACCGGTTATGGCGACCGGTCAGACCGGTTCTACAGGGAACGCCACGAAGACCTAAAACCTCGAGCTTGGGAGGGACCCCGTCGGAGCTCATGGATCTATGGTTGCTCTGAGGTCGGCAGGCCACTCAGAACGCCATCGAACGCCGTGGAGACGAGCGAAGAATAGTAGATAGGGTTGGAAAAGTTAGGGTTTGGAGGATAAAAGGTAAAGGTAATTGTGTGAATCGATTGGGATTACCCTCAATCGGTCGTGGCCCTTCATATATATAGGGTGGGGAGGTCTGTATCCGTTAGGAGTCGGAACTCCTAACTCAGACTGGGCGTTTCGGACCGTTCTGACCGCCCTGGACCGGTTAGACCGGGGTGCAGGTCTTCCGGGAGGCATAACTCCCTCATCCGGACTCCAAATTGGACGTTCTATATATGCATTTCGATTGTCTCGACGAGATCTACGCAATGGTGCAGTACAATTTGCAATTTGACAAACTTGTCTAGACCGGTCTGACCGGTTCATATGAGAGGTCTAACCGGTCTATCCAGATTGCCCAGAAAACCTTAGTCGTGCCAATTTTGGGTGTCAACAGTATGTACCTGCAGGCAACAAGGGCAGGGAGAGATGTCGTACCAGCCCATCCCTACCACAACATCCTTCTTGGGGTGCCTCTTGCAACATTATTGATGTCACAAACATAAATTCAAAGAAATCTCCTAAGCGAAGGCAGCATGGAAATTGGTTTGTCTACCCAAAGGGGTCTGGGAGGTTTGGACCTTAGACTTCACAATGATGCACTCCTCCTCAAAAGCTTGCATAAATTCTTCAACAAAGAGAATTTACCTTGGGTCAACCTGGTATGGAAGAACTATTTATAAAAATGGCAAGCTGCTATCAGCAACAAAAAAAAGGATCATTCTGGTGGCGCGATCTGTTGAAATTGATAGATTCTTATAAAGGTATGGCATTGCAAAACCTCTATCTCGCAGCTCAGTATATTTTTGGAATGATGTGTGGAATGGAACACTCCCAAAGTCCATTTGCTATGAATAAAAGTCTCTCTCTACATAAGGCTAAATCATTGGGACCACACAGTTTCACAGAATCTTTCACATCCCTCTTTCTGATGAGGCTTTTGTACAGTATGAGGAATTCCAGAATATAATCTCCAATTTGCCTTCAAGTGATGGAAAAGACAGGTGGGAATACATTTGGGGAACAGGATACTTCTCCTGCTCTAAGGCCTACAAGCATTTGAAAGGACATGGAAATTCACCCTGCTTTCAGGTGGCTATGGAAGTCAGCTTGTCAACTGAAACACAAAATCTTCTTTTTTGGCTATTGATGCAAGACAAATTGAGCACAATAGAAATCTTAAGAAGAAGAATTACAGTCCTAGAAGATTATGGATGTGCTATTTGTCGAACAGGTTTAGAGGAGACTGTTGAACATCTCTTCTTGAAATGCCCCTTTTCAATATAGTGTTGGGCTTCACTAAATCTAAACAGCCCAATAAACTTCGAGCATCTACAAATTCTGGAGGTTTTTAGGACAAGGCTACAGGTTCCTTTCTTCATAGAGGTTATCATATTAATGTGATACTAGAGCATATGGGGATCTCTTAATGCCCTCATCTTTGATTCAGAGGCAGAAAACCATTCAAGATGTACAAGAGAGTTTCAAATTCCATTTTTCTTTGGTTATTCATAGAACAGAGTCAAAGCATTATCAGGCCATGCACTACCGGATTTCTCTTCTTTGCCGAGTGCCCAAGGCACTCGGCAAAGACTATTATGCACTCGGCAAAAGCTTCTGCCCTCTGCCGCTCAGCCTCTGCCGCTACCTTGCACGTAGGCGAACATGGCATCATACCTCTGCCGCTCAGCCTCTGCCCTCTGCCGCTCAGCTTCCATCATCCTCTCCCACTCCTACAGCCACATCAGCCGCTTCTCCTTCAACGTCGCCTCGATCTCCTTCTGCCTCCTCCTCTCTTCCTCCATCTGGGCCTATAAGATTGCACCCAAGTATTATAATGGAAAAGCAAAGCTAAGGAAAAATCAACAAAAGATAAATGAAACAGAAATAACCTGGAGTGCTTGCATGGTGGCCACTGAAGTCTCGGGCCGTGGGCGTATGGGCGGTGTCGAGTCGGTGGTCCTTGCCCGAAGCTAGGAGAGAGTGGGCATACTGGCCGTGTCCACTACGCTGTCGGCAAGCCAGTACCGGCCGTGCTTCTTCCCTCCTCCCGCCCTCATGATGGCTTCTCCAGAAAGGGGCGCGGTGGCCGGATCCCATGTGTCCCTGTGGAGCGCCTTTCCCATCGAGGTGTAGTCATGGATGCGGGTGTGGACGCTGGGGTTGCTGTAGGCCTCGGGAGGATCCGTCTGGCTGAAGGAGACGTCAGACGTCGCCTTGCCCTTATGAGCCATAGCGTATGCCATGAACTCGTTGCAATGCTGGCCTTCATGTGACACCGACTGCGAAGAAAACAGCAAGATGATTAGTAAGCATGCAAAATTTACCGTTATAAAGAATAAAGAAGTGAATTCACGTACCCAAACCTCCTAGTACTCGGGAAGGCTATGGCTGCCTTGATGGTGTGCCGGTCCCGGCATCATCATGTGCCGCCCCCGACATAAGTTGTGCCTCTCGGACCATTCCTTGCTGATCGACTTGTCCACCATCATAGCCCAGCACGGGCCCTTGCCGGCGCACCAGTTAGGAGGCACCTACACGTAATCAAGTGTATGACATATTGGAAGATCAAATTCCCGAGAAATGAGTAGAGATATTCCTCATTTACCATCAAGTATTGCTCCCGTGTGAGGAACATGTACCTTGCGTCTTCTTTCTTCACCTTCCTTTTTTCGTGGTCGGCGCAGTATTGGATGACGGCCTGAATATGCGCCTCGTAGTGCATGTCCTTCACCAGTTTGTAACAGGCTTTGTTAGCCACTTGATTAGCTCTATTCTCGTATCCTGCCTCGCACCTATAGAAATCCTGCATATAGACCCGATTCTTGCACTCATTATTCTAGGAATTTCAAATGAATGCGATGTATTGACCCATGCAGCGCGAGGATGACTTACCCACAGCTCCCCCACCACCCGCCTCGCCTTGGTTCCGAAATTTCTCCCTTCCCGATCTTCCGTATCTGGGATGGCCATATAGTGGTCCCACGTGTAGGCCGGCTCCAACATCCCGGAATGCTGCACAAGCCCAGGGAAGTGCTCCTTGCACAGAAGACCGAGGATGCCATTGGGCTTCCGTTTGTGGTCACCTCCCGACACGAGAACCCAATTCCTGCAAAAGTGTATGAGATAAAATATTAGTTTCTATTGTGATTTTCAACATATCAAATGAAAACGAAGTGATCAACTACTGAAAGTACTTACTGAGGCCCTGCAGGTCGAATCATCGGGCCGTTTCGCTAGAGGTATCGGCCGCGGCGGGAGTTGTGACGATCCTCGCAACCACACCTCCCTCGTACCCCCTGCCTCCCCCTCCTCCTCCTCCTCCTCCTCCTCCCTGCTGCTGCACGTGCTCCTCCTCCCTCTCCTCCTCCTCTAAAGGGGTAGGTGTCCTCTCCCTCATCCTCCCACTACCTCCTCCTCCACCACCCCCTCTCCCTCCTCCTCCTCCACCTCTCCCTCTCCCTCTCCCTCTACCTCTACCTCTCCTCTACCTCCACCACGGCTCCCGGACCCCTCAGGTGCATCGGAGCCCTCAGGTGCCTCTCGCCGTCCACCTTTTGCCTTGTACAAGGAGAGGATAAGGCTGAACTTGCCACCGCCTAGCATCTTCTTTCAATTACCTGCAATCAAGAAGAGTGAACGAATCAGCAAAGTTAAACAATCCGTACATACAAAAAGATAACTAAAATATAACATTAGTATTAAATAGTGTGGATCGTACTTGTATTAGAAATAGTCATCATAATCGGGATTAGCTGGATCATAATCCTCATCATCACTATCAGCTGCATCGACAGCTCCAGCATCATCCGAAGGAGGAATGTCGTCTTCACTATCTCTGCCTAGACGTAATCGCTCAAGTAATTCTAAATCCCTAACATTTTCAACCTCATCTCCAGCGTCACCGTCAACAACCCTTTCATTGTCTACTTCCATTCCGATCACGTCGGTTAAGTCTATCTCAAAACTTCCTTCTAGTCCATCTTCTTGAAAGAACTCTGTCTCATTGTTATAATCTTCACTGTTTGGAAGAGGTAGTTTGTCATGTGGTGATACCTTGTACACAACATCCCAACCCTGAAGACGTTTGTCGGTTTGGCACGGGTATGGGAGGTAATAAACCTGCATGGCCGTTGAGCCATAATGTAGACATCACGGCCTGGTAACTTTGAATCATGTCGAATTTCGACTAGGCCAACATTACGGGTATGTCTCGTTACTTTCGAATCAAACCAATGGCATTTGAATACGACAGGACTCAGTGGTACAGAACCAAGAAACTTGAGTTCATATATTTCTTCAACTCTTCTATAATACTCGACCCCGTCTTGGCCTGGCGTAAAAACTCCGGTATTAGTGGTTCTTCGGTTGGGCCGACTTTGCTTGTATGTCATTGTGTGGAAGCGATATCCATTCACGTCCTAAACGTTAAATGACCCGACCCTGTAACCAACACCATCGGCAACCTATCTTAGCTCAGCACTCATAGATGAATCGGTTTGGCCCTACGAGTGCAAGAAGCATAGTTCATCATATTATTCAAACAAAGGAATGAAATCGAGCTATAAATTGGCCCTACTAGGCATGAAGTGCGGCACCCATCATCATCGGCGGTGCAGGGTCTGTAATAACGACACCTTTCGTGAAGCTCTTAATGTCTTGTCTAAACGGATGGTCAGCAGGGAGGAATTATTGATGTTTATCGAACGACGAATACTTGCCCCTCTTCCTCAACCAAATGAACTGCAGAGCTGCCTTGCATGTTGGGCATGGGAACCTCCCGTGAGTACACCAGCCGCAGAATATCCCATACACCGGGAGGTCATGCAGGGAGTAGTGGTACCAGACATACATTTTGAAGTTTGTCTTTGTTGCTCGGTCGTAGGTCCGCATCCCTTCCTCCCATGCCTTGACCAAATCATCGATCAGAGGCTCCATGTAAACACTCATTTTATTCCCCGGGTGCTCAGGAATAATCAACGACACAATATGATATGTTGTTGAAAGAGGACGCCGGGGGGGGGGAGATTCAGGGGGATAACGAACACAGGCCAACATGAGTACGGAGCGGCCACCATTCCATAAGGATTGAACCTATCTGTTGCCAGCGCCACACGTACATTACGAGTCTCTTCAACTTTATCATGGTGAATCCCATCAAAATGGGTCCATGATTCACCATCGGATGGGTGCACCATATTCTCAGGGTTGTATCGAACACCTTTTTTATGCCATGTCATCTGTTTCGCGGACTCCTCGGTCATGTATAGCCGTTGGATCCTCGGTATGAACAGAAGGTAGCTTACGATTTTCACGGGGATCATGAGCTGCCTCTTAGGCTGACCATCGCCATGGTCCACCTCCAGGAATCTAGAGGCTTTGCACTTTGGACAATAAGCATCATACTCGTGCTCTTTCCTAAATAAGATACATCCATTCGGGCAAGAATGGATCTGCTCATATGGCATCTTAAGTGCACAAAGGATTTTCTGTGCCTGATACATGGTCTTTGGCAGAATGTGACCTTCTGGAAGCATGCTGCCGACAACGGTCAACATACTATCGAAGGTGTCTCGACTCATGTTATACTGAGACTTCAAGGCCATTAAGTGTCCAATGTCGTCCAGCTGAGAAACCTTTGTTTGCCCGTGAAGGGGTTTCTGTGCTGCCTCCAACATCTCGTAATACGCCTTTGCGGTTGCCTCTGGCTCCTCCTCCTGCTGTGCTTCACCTAACCGTGCCTCATGATAGTCATCTAGCATGTCTCCTACCCCACCATCAGCATCACACTCATCGATGCGTTGCCTCACGACCTCGTTCCTCATACGATGGGCTTCACCATGCAGGGTCCATCGAGTATAGTCTGGCATAAATCCATGCTTGCACAGATGTTGGCCCATGACCACCTTTGTTTTCCGTTTCTTGTTTCCACAACTGTTGTAGGGATACCACATGACACTCGCTCCTTTGGCCTGGGCCCATGCCCTTTCCAAGAAATCGTTGGTCTTCTCAATCCATTCATCGGTCATGCCAGCCTGACTTGGCCGACCCGTGTACATCCACTCACGGTCATCCATCCTCTAACACAACAGCAAGTACTATCAAAACCAAATGCATCTACACGATGTTCCTAAACTCTAATAGGTGAAGATAGGTCCTAATCCCACTCGAGGATGCGTAGATGGGGTGACTTTCCATGGTCTACTCCTATCCGAGATAGAATTTCGGCAGCACCTCCCGCTGTTCTCCAAATACACGTCCTTGCATGGAGATTGTGTATCCGGAGAACAACGGGGAGATGGTGCCGAAACTCTGCCTCAAGTCGGAGCAGACCATGGAAAGTCACCCCATCTATGCATCCTCGGGCTGTCCAAAGTTCGTGGACAATTTGAAATAGATACGGCCAAAGATATGCAGAGATCTACATATTTCCAACCGTATCTCTTTCGAACGGGAGACATCTAACCAGGTTACGTGACCTAGAACAGAAAACTTTTAGAGGGTTTATGTATATCTCACCTTGCTGTCCTGCAAACTGGCGGCTCAAGGATGGTGCAACAGGTAGCCCCTACCTCCTGCAAAATCACCAACCGTCGAGTAATATTTATAAGTAAGGCAATTAAGTTGATTTCCTCCATATTGTAAATCACATTAGCAATATAATGGAAATATAGCAACATTAGCAATCATGTTGGTTCTATTCTCGCTGAACTTCACATCATTCTACATAATACTTCTAAGTGATGAAATGCAATGACATGAAAATTGTATTAGTAGTCTTCTGAACTTATATCATTGCTCCCTAGACATTCTTGAAGTCAACACTAGTAAATTATGAGATACATTCTTGAAGTCAACACTACTAAATTATATCCAAATTACTATTGGAGAAATTGTTAGAAAGTATGAAAAATTTCCTTTTATTTGCATTGCAAAGGTACCCTGATAACATGGAACATAGATAGGATGTTTTATATATAATTGTTATGATTCATGACATGGTGACAGATATACATGACAACTATGGTCAGACACGACAGATAATTGGTCATCAAAAGGGGATGAAATAATTATTATACAAGTATCTCTGAATTTTATGATATAGCATCATCATATTGATTTTCATATCATATACAAAGCTCTGCAATAGATATATATACATGATTGTTGGGTCAAGCAGTCTAAAACATGACATGCTAGTCTACTCAAAATGCATTTTTCTAGTCAAAATACTATATACATGCATGTAAAAAAAGAAAAAGACTTACCAGGGGGCAGGCGGGCAAGGGGGCTTGGGCAGCGCGCGGGCGGGCAGGGGGCTGGCCGGCGCGCAGGCGGAGAGGGAGGCCGGGCGGCTCGCGGGCGGGGGGTGGGGGGGGGCTCGGGCGGGGGGCGACTGCGTGTGGGTGGGGGTTGGGGCGGTGGCGCGCGGCCGGGGAGGGGGGCCGGGCAGCGGCGCGCGGCCGGGGAGGGGGGCTCGGCGGTGCACGGGCGGGGAGGGGGGCGCGCAAGTGGGGGTGGGATATGAGTGAAGTGGCGACTGGAGGAAGAAGAGGGCCCAGAGCCGGTTAAAAACGTAAATTCGCCGAGTGCTTAGTCCTGGCACTCGGCAAAGTACGTGTTTGCCGAGTGCCAGATCAGACACTTGGCAAAGTACGGCATTTTGCCGAGTGCTTAGTCATGGCACTCGGCAAAGTACGTATTTGCCGAGTGCCAGATCGAGACACTCGGCAAAGTATGAGGCTGACAGGTAGGGCCACCGTGAATGGAAAAATTACAAACGAATGGAAAAAATAATTTTAGGACCACAAACGATTTTAAATGAAAAAGTCTTGAATACCAAAGTTGCCTGAATCGTCAAGATATAAAACTTGTATTTTGGTCATTTTGTCATTTGCAAAAGTTTGAACAATTCAATTTTTGAATTTCAAAACCTGACAAGTACAAGCAATATTTTGTAACACTAAATGGTTTCAATTGAAAAAGTCGTGAATACCAAAGTTGCATAACTCATCAAGATCTATAACTTTTATTTAGGTTATTTTGTCATTTAAGAAACTAGCAGCACACATTGTTCATCAATCTTAGAATCACTCACAGACTTTCAGAAACTATACCAGAGACTTGTCAAAATATAACTACATATTATTATCACTATTGCAAATAACAAAATGACCCAAATAAAAGTTTTAGATCTCGACGGTTCATGCGACTTTGGTATTCATGACTTTTTCATTTGAAACTATTTAGTATTCAAAAACTCTTGATTAGGCTTGTAAGTTCTTGCAATTCAAAATTTGAATTGTTCAAACATTTTCAAATAACAAAATAACCCAAATAAATTTTTTATATCTCGAGGATTCTTACAACTTTATTATTCATGACTTTTTCAGTTGACACCATTTACTATAAAAAAACATTGATTGTGCTTGTCATTTTCTGAATTTGAAAATTTGAATCATTCAAACTTTGTCAAATGTGAAGATTTTTAAGCAATACCAGTAAGGTACACAAGAAACCTTAGCTGGTCTCATTTGAACTTCGATCTTTTCAAGTTTCGAAGTTCGGCAGTTGCTAATGAACGCTGCATGCGTATGGCACGTGCGCACTTTGCCGAGTGCCTGGGGTGAGACACTCGGCAAAACTCACCTTTGCCGACTGCCTGGGGTGTGGCACTCGGCAAATCCCTGTTTTGCTGAGTATCTAAGAGCCGACGCTCGGCAAAGTCCTAACAGCCGGCGTCAGTCGCTAACGGATGCCGCACGCGCCTGGCACATGCGCACTTTGCCGAGTGCCTGGAGTGAGGCGTTAGGCAAAAGTCCCTTTTGCCGAGCGCCATCTGGATGGCACTCGGCAAATCCGTTTTGTGCCGAGTGTGTCTGCTTTGCCGAGTTCCTCAGATCAGGCACTCGGCAAAGCCTCCGTTTGCCGAGTGCCCGTGTGTTGACGCTCGGCAAAGCGTCGGGCACACGGCAAACATAGCATTTCCGGTAGTGATGAAAGCTTGGCTAGAATCTTATGTGACTTAGGCCTGGCTTGTAACTAACTTTTTTATTCTTGTTAATATATCTAGTAGGGGATCCACCCCTTCTATTTAATAAAAAAAACTTACTGTAGCCAGGGGCGGAGGACTCGGTATGGCGAGGTGTGGCGCTCGCCATACCTTGATTTGACCACGAATGGGTGCAATAGCTCATAGCTACTGCCATCTTATGCTCCTATGCTTCTGATCTGAGCTTAGAGGAAGGAAGAAGACGCCATGTTTTGATTTCGCCATACCTCAATTCGATTTCGTCCTCCGCCACTGACTGTAGCTAAGAGAAATGCAAAAGGACTAAAGGAGTGAAACCGAGAGGGCACCGTGCGCATTCAATGGGTCCATATTTATTCTGCAATCTTAGCTAAAATTAGTGACGTAGAACAAAACTATACGGCTAAATTATGATCACTTTGATGATGACAGAGTCTCATCTGATGCATGACGATGCACTTATTATATTGTGATATATATGTAACTTTATTAAACAGAGTGATGCGAGTTCGCCATTGGGAAGGTGTTACTTGAGAAGCACAGGCCGACAAGGTGGTCATCTTCGGCTGCTTCAACGAACGCCAACAAGCTCAGCTGCTACCTCGGGTGGAAGTGTGCAACACTGGCAGGGTCATCAAGAACATCGAGATCGCCAAGCCACCCTCCACCTCCTCCTCCCACAGTCGAGCCCAGGTGAAAGCTAATATGCTCGCTGTAACCTTACCCGTATCAGGTCCCCGTCTTATTTTCTTTATCTTTTCTTCTAATCGTGTCAGATTTTTCTACCATATTTTATATCAAATGATCATTTGAATAGCAGTGCTGAGTAATTTATAAACAGATATAAGGATATTTGGGTTAACTTAAAAAAGTGTTTGTTCTAATTAGTCACTGTTTCCTGATGTAACCTAAGGTTCAAAAAATCAAGAATAATGCAAAAGTGGTGGTTGGGAGCATATTGAGATGCTCGCTTTGTTCCATCCTTCAAAGTGGTGGTTGGGAGCATCTTGAGATGCTCGCTTTGTTCCATCCTTCCTAGTCCCCCTACTGTACGATTTTTTTTTCGTAAACGTGTCTTAGCGCGTATTTCATTAAGAGGTAAAGAGTTACAGCGATGCAACTACGAGGCAACCCTAGTAGCACAGTGTTATAAATCTGCCAAGAAGGTGGCAAACGACCGAGAGTGCGCTAAAGCAACAAGAGAGAAAAGAAAACTACCTAACCTAACAAACCTAGCCGAACGACCAAAACATCTCAACCTGTAAAAAGGATGCAACGTGACCATGGTAGAACAACGATGGCAAAGCATCCATCTAAAACATTCGAGTCGGTGGCCAAGCATCCACCAGAGAAGAGACGACAACGGCAAAACTTCCACCGAGATGGTGATGGCAAAGCATCCGTCAGAGAAGCATACAAAGTATCCACTAGAGAAAATGGAGCGACATACATGGTCAAGGTGCGCACATGAAGAATTGACAGAGGTAGATGACGACCTCAAACCAACCGAGAAAACACCGGCAGCGACCTCGCCAAAGACGCGCGAATGGAGGATGGTGACCAACGATATGAAAATGTAGTCTAGGACTTCGGCACAACAATACATACTTACCATTCGTATCTTGTTTTCTATCAGGCAGGATAGAAAGTGTTTCTTTGATTTGGAGATCGAGCACTAGCTTTCAGTAAAAAGAATGATGTAATGGTGAGGTTTGGATAGAAATCCTTACGTCCCCAAAACGATTTCCGAACCAGTGCACGCCAGCAATACACTTCTGCCTTGCTACAAAACTCTGGAAAGAGACCTTTCCGTATTCAAATTGAAATCCTGCAACCATGGTATGTAAAATCATGTGATAGAGAAAAAGCAAGAAAACTGTCCTGTACAGCTCTAGTCCTTTTCACATCCCATCATGTAGATTTCACAACCCATTTCCAAAGTATCAACGCTGTTGAAATGTGAAACGAACATGGCACCATTTATGCCATTTCGAGTGATTTTGGTGATCGAATGACAACGCAATCAATGGGACTAATATGATTGTTAAGATGACCATTCTCAGGCTTTTAGGGTCAAGTAATGACAAAGAGAAGATAGGCGTAGCAAGGCCCGAAGGGCCGCCCCTACGGGGGTTCCCCCATGGTATTTTGGTGCAGAAGGGAATCGAAGCCAAGTCAGCCTATAGGCACCGGATGAACTGATTGTTCAAAAAGGGACATCGGTGCATTGGACGTACTGTGTTCCAGAGACGATGCAAGTCGCGCAAGAGTCAAGTCTTCAGCACCGGTTGAACCGGTGAAGCATCGGTGCATACCATCAGTGTAATGACGTCAGCAGAAGAGTTGAGTGCTGTGAGTGACCGGTTTAACCGACGGCTAAGCATCGGTTCAACCGGTGGTCACTGTGTCAGCTGTCAGGAGTTCAACGGCTACTTCGGGTCTTAGAGTGACCAGATGAACCGACGCTACCCCAGGCAGAGGCATCGGTTCATCCGATGATACGCAGTTCTCTGCTGACCGTTGGAGCAACGGCTACAAGACTTGGTGGCCTATATATACGCCTCACCTCGGCCATTTGAAGCTAGCTGGAGTTGCTAAACATCCCACACACACCAAAGAACATCTCCAAGCCATACAAGAGCATCAAGATCATATACTTAGCTTTTGGCACTAGCTTGTAAAGTGTGAGTGCTAGAATAGCTCTTAGTGGGTGAGATTGCAAGGCTTTGAGCCTTTGTGCTGTGGTTCTCTAGTGAACCAAACAAGAGCTTGGTGCGCCGGCCTCCTTGGAGCTGCGAAGCTCACCGGCAACGTCATCGACCCTCCGACTTGGTGTGGAGCGGAGACGACATCTTTGTGCGGAGAACGTAGAGACCCCCATCTTTTGTGGAGAAGCTCCTTAGTGGAACCCGGGGCCAAGGTGACCGTGATTGTGTTCACGGAAAAGACTTGGTGGCCGAGTAGCAATACTCTTAGTGAGTGCTACAACAACGTGGATGTATGTGTGCCTTTGTGGCTAACCGAACCACGGGATAAACACCCGCGTCAAGAGTTTGCTATCTCCTATCCCGCTCTTTAAACTTCCGCATTTAATACTTGCAACATTTGTGCCTTTACTTTTATAGAGTAGTTTCTTGTTTGGAAAGGCTATAGGGTGCATAACTCTTTTGGGATAGGGGTTTCACACTAGAACAACCTAATTGCACATCTAGATAGTTTGAATTAGTTTAAGTTTTGTGCAAACTAGTTGGAGCCATAGGTCAAGTTTTTTATTAGTACCTAATTCACCCCCTCCCCCTCTTAGGTTAGAGCACCCTATCACTTTCAAAATGCGATCCAATGGATCAAACTCAAGGCCAGCATTATTGCCTTTTGGCAGGCTCAGCTTATCCAGCCATAAGAATACACAAGGCTCACACTACATGCTCCATTCTATTCTTCCTCTCATTCCCCTGCAAACTCCTCTCTTGCCCATTGGCAACATTGAGGTTTGAAAGGTGAGCTTAATCCTTCTCTTTCCCTTCAATAGTTTCGTACTCGTTGTACTAATCATCGCATAGATCGACATTGGCTTTAGTTTCAATATATAGTTCCATAAGTGTTTGGGGTGATGTTTGTTTGATGTATAATCAGCCTTAGTTGAGTTTCTCTTCCTCGCGAATGTATCATGTCTGGTGTCAAACTCTCATCCGTTTAATGGCAAAGTTCAGGTAGCGAGCCTTGTCCTACTGTGCAGAGGTTCCTTGCAAAAAGTTTCTGAAGCAATTAGTTTGCTATCTGTTAATCAGCTTGAACTTTTAGAATTAAGGCAATCTCAAAACGAACCACAAATTTTGTTAGAAGTTGTAAAGTGGCCACGCATGATTGATAAGAAATTCATATTTGCACACGTTCTCACAACGTAATCAAGATTGTTTCCCTACAAATGTTTGTTTAATTTGTAGATGACAATCTTGGTTATCTCCGTGGACCTGCAATGCTGCCGCTGCCGAGCCAAGATCACCAGGGTCCTGGACTGCCTCAAAGGTACATTTACTATGCAGCAGGAAAGCTTCCATGAGGCGAGGGTAGAATCCAAACTTTTTGTTTTGTTTGGAACAGAAAACTATACAGATTTAATCCTGAAACTGCAACAATCTTTTTTTCGCGAACGTACCTGAGCACGTATTTCATTAAAAGGGAAACTGCAACAATCTGAAATCAGAAAAGTTCTGACCAGCACCATGTAGGCATGTGCAAGGGAAATTTTACAGAATAACCGTGCAGTGAATTAACCTTAACCATGGTTAATTACGAGTGCAGCTAGTAGAAAGTAGATTACAAAGCTTGACTATATTCTGGTCATGTGCTGCTGCTGAGGATTTCTGCATTGAGAAGGTGGAGTTCGAGGACAAGCTGAACAAGGTGATTGTACGCGGCAAGTTCAGCGGCGAGAAGCTCTCCAAGAAGATCTGCTACAAGGCCGACAGGATCGTCAAAGATATCACCATCGATCGTCGAGGTCTGGCCGCCGCCCAAGCCGGAGGAGCCTAAGCCAAAGCCGCCGGAGGATAAACCGAAGCCGCCGGAGGAGAAGCCGAAACCGCCGGAGGAGAAGCCGAAGCCGCCGCCGCTGCCGCCCAAACCGGAAGTGAAGGTGGTGCCGTACACGTACCCGTACCCGGTGCCGTACCCCCAGAGCTGGGCGTGCGCGTACCCACCTCCGCGGCCGTGGTGCCCGTGCCCGCCGCACCAGGCGTGCCACTGCTCCAAGCCGCCGCCGCCGCCCCCTCGGCCGCCGCCGTGCTCGTGCTCCAAGGATGACGGATGCAGCTGCGGCGGCGATAAGCCAAGGCCGCCGTGCCACCATTGCGGCGGGAGGCCGCCATGGCCGCCGTGCAGCTGCGGTGCCAGACCGCCGATCTGCTGGACGCCGCCGCCGCCGGGGACCTGCCCGCCGTGGTGGTGCGACATGGTCACCGAGGAGAACCCGGGGTGCTCCATCATGTGACAAGATGGTTCCTAGCTTTTATTACTGCAGGTTGCTGTTACTGTGCCTGCTGCCATCAGCACTTTCCTCTGCCCGGGCTTCGATTTAATTTCCTCCGCTGATGGGCCACCTTGGAAATCACAATAATCCGACACTAGTCGGTGCCATTCGTGTTCGTTGTGTGAAGCTTAATTTTGTGCTTGGTCTGGTCCTCGTCGTCGCCTTGTGTCATTTGGGTTGTTGTGCAGTGTATGTGTGTCATCATGCCTTGAACTTCGTCTCCATTTTTTTTCTTGAAAAAATTGTAACACTGATGTATTCATTCCATGTTATATGTTCGTCACTGTATGAGTTCCATTCTTGCTGTGATCGATGCAAACTTGTACCACTCGGCTGCTCGCAACTTTGCAACAGCCTTGCAGCTGATGAACTCTGAAAAGTTCCTGGCTCTACATACTGAATGCAGTTTTTTGGTTTCATGATGAACAAATCATCTGAAAGTACCTGGCTCTACCACCGAATGCAGTTTTTTTGTTTGATGGTATGAAACAAATCATCTGAAAGTTCTGAATGCAGTTTTCTTGGTTTGGTGATATGAACAAATCACAGGTCAACGTCGAAGACAAAAACGTGTGGAATTAAGTAGGCTTTGGGTATATGTGGTTTCTGATCGGATGGATGGATAATGGTTTAGGTGGTTTAGGCCGCATGCGCAGCAACAAGCCAACGTAAAGAAGGCCCGCAGAAGATAGGGCATGGCTAGTTTACGGTCGACCGTACGGGAAGACTCCGTACGATCGATTTTCCGACAGCGATTTTTTTTTCTGTTTTTAGAAATTTTTTTGTCATTTTCTGAGAAAAAAAATTCAAATATTTTTTTATGAGACAGATAATTTTTCAAGTTAAAATTGTTGGGTAGAAAAAATTTCAAGAAACAAATTGATGAGACAAAAAAAAAATTACGAGAAAAAATTTGACAGAGAGAAATTTATCAAAGAGAAGAAACAAAAAATGTACATCCAAATTAAAAAACTCGGGTAACATTTTTTCTAAAAATTTTTGTATGAAAAAAAAGAAAAAATTAAAAAAATGGATCGGGGCGGGAGGCGGTGCTGGTGGCGAGCGCCGCCGCACCTGCCGGCACACCGCGCCTCCCGCCGCGCCCCGCCGCCGCTCGCGCCGCTCGCCGGGGAGCGCCGCCGCCGCTCGTGGGGGAGCCGCGCCTGGATCTAGAAGGAGAAATCCAAAAAAAGGAGATAGAGGGAGGAAGAGAGCAGGTGAGGAGGAGGGGGAATCACAGGAGTGGGGTATGCGGTGGGGAGAGGAGATATGTGAGCACAGTAGGGCCCACCATGTGTTTTGGTGGGAAAAAATTGACCGGGAGAAAGGAAAGTTACGGTCAACTTGAAAATCAGCATCGGGCAGAAGATACCCGAAGTTCAAGGGCAGGGCGGGTGGTCCTATACAGTACAAGGGCAATATAGTACTTCTGGGACGTGTGACCTCCCCCCATCAGAATAATGCAATGAAATTCAGAAACTTATTAGGCCTTTTTTGTTATGAATATGGGAATTTAATTAACATATATCTTTTGTGAACCAGCATACAAATTCTGCAAAGTTTCTGTCAAGATTATCTCATATTAAATGGTTCTTAGTAAGCTATATATGTGGTGCACCATTCTTGTTCATATGGACAATATTATATTTGGAAAATCATAAATCATTTCCTTGGGAAAAAAACATCCTCTATTTTTTCCAACAAGTGAAGTTTTGTGAATTTCCAAGGTTTTTCATGGAGAGGATGCAAGACTTTGAAAAATATTTTCGGACTCTACATAAGTAAGATACACACAATAAAAAAGAAGCAAAATAGTTTACGTGCCGATTAGACCACCACCATAAACACAACAAAAAAGTTTTATGTGACTGCGTGTAAGAGCTTCTTGGCTAGATATGCTAACAGATGAGATGTATGTCACTACAAAACCAATAAAGCTGGCTTCCACAGAATAATCCAAGTACGAAGCTAGTGGATAGCCAATAACACAATAACCTATAAAGTATAAAACATATCATTTTTGCATAGCCATATTGACCAACAATTAATAGCAGCTGCTCCTGGTAAGACTAGCTGTTTCAGATCGTTTTCTGTAGTAGTGGCGGGAGCAAAACGGAATTTAAAAAACCAAGTGTTTGATTTTTTTTTACCAATATATGACCTGCTTGTAATTTGAGAAAAAAATAAAACGAGGTCATTAAATAGCACACCTCAATCTACTTGTAAAAGACAGAAGAACACCATGGAGAGCAATAAAAATTGTAAATTTGTTAACTAGACTCAACATGGAGAGGAGACGAGGACTACAGTTTAGACAACACAGCGAGGTGTGGATTAACTTGGATTAGGCAACTGAAGGGAAAAAAAATTCACGTGATGTTATTAATTAGGCCTCATGTTGTTTGTTCCCTCCAAAATGTGCAAGACAGGAGGTGTCTCCTACCAACTTTTCTAAGTGATCCAAACAATCTTCATAGGAGATGTTGTTTTGTATTGGAATAATGTACAAGATTCTACACCACCCTATGCTTTGAAATGTTCCCCTAGGACCACCACCTATCTATAATAATCCATGTGCTTTACATGAAAGTAGTAGCTCTCTCATATGAATACAATGGAAATGGGAGATAGAGAGAGATGACCAGCTATACCTACTCCACTCCACAGCGAGTCGATCAGTGGGGGCAGCGCGATGGGCAACGAAGAAGCTAAGGCCGCCACCCAGCTGCGACTGCCCGCCCCACAAAGCAAGGATTAATCGTCGAGCCGCACGCCCTCTGTCAGCTTGAAACGCTTGCTAATCAAACGTTGATGTCGTTAGCTAGCTAGCATTAGCATCCCGGTCGTTGTTAGTATGTTTCTGGACGGATCGATACATACGCGATCGTTTTCCTTCTCGTTTTTGGCTGGATCTACTAGTGTCGATGGGAGCAGGCCACCAACTGCTCCAGCCCCAGCAGCCAAGCAGCCGCGTGCTGGGATCGACGCCGACCGGCTGACAGGTCGCCCAAGCTATAGGCAGCATGCCAGTATATGCCTGGACCTGGATCAGTATCGACCGTGTAGAGAAGGATTTGGATCAACCGTAGGTTGTATTGATGCACTGTGTAGTATATATACACGTTTACAAGAGAGCTCTAGGCTAACGGACTCAGCTAGATTACAGGAGCCGCGGGTGAGCCATGCAGGGCGTGGCGAGCGCGCGCGCCTTGCGGGCGACGCCGAGCGGGGTGCACGGAGCGTGGAGCGCGTGGAGCCGTGCGGAACGGAGCCGAGTGGAGCGCGTCGTCCGCGAGGCGGGGAGCGCGTCGTACGCAAGACCACGTCGCTCAGGTACATGAGTTCCAACACCCCCCCCCCCCCCCCCCGCAGTCTCAGCTCGTGGAACCGACGCAGAGGCTGGACCCGAAGTCTTCAAACAAAGCCGTCGGCAGACCCTTGGTGAATATATCTGCGAACTGACGGGCGCTCAGAATCTGAACAACGCGAAGTTCACCAATGGCTACCTTCTCCCGAACGAAGTGGATGTCGATTTCGATGTGTTTGGTGCGCCAATGATGGACGGGGTTGCGAGCCATGTACACACTGGAGATGTTGTCGCAGTAGGCCACCGTCGCCTTCGGAACGGCGTAGTGAAGCTCGCCAAGAAGTTGTCGGAGCCAAGAGCACTCAGCCACCGCATTGGCGACGCCACGGTACTCCGCCTCCGCGGATGATCTGGAGACGGTTGTCTGTCGCTTGGAAGACCACGAAATGAGTGCGTCACCGAGGAAGACCGCGAACCCAGAAGTAGAACGGCGGGTGTCCGGGCATCCTGCCCAGTCGGCATCCGTGTATGCGGTGATCGTCGGCGACTTGGCAGCATGAAGGTGAAGCCCGAGCGTCGTTGTTCCCTTGATGTACCGAAGGATCCGTTTGAGCATCGCACCGTGACACTCCATGGGCGCATGCATGTGCAAACATACTTGCTGAACGGCGTAAGATATATCTGGCCGAGTCAGTGTCAAGTATTGCAGTGCACCGGCCATGCTTCTGTACCAGGACGCCTCCTTCATGGGCACGCCGTCGCTGCTGGAGCACTTGGCTTTGGAGTCAGCCGGGGTGGTTGCTGGCTTGCAGTTGGCCATCCCGGCGTGTTCCAAAATGTCGAGGGCGTAGGCGGTCTGTGAGAGAGTGAATCCGTCGGCGTTGCGGCGAACATCCACGCCAAGGAAGTAGCTGACGGGGCCCATGTCCTTCACAGCGAACGCGGACTTGAGGTTGCCGATGAGCTGATGAAGCAGCGCCGGCGTGGAGGCAGCCATGATGATGTCGTCGACGTATAGTAGAAGATATGCCATGGACGCGCCCTGGCCATAGACGAACAACGACGAGTCGGAGCGAGACTGCCGAAAGCCGAGCGAGATGGCGTGTTCCGCAAACCTGGTAAACCAGGCACGTGGTGCTTGACGGAGGCCGTAGAGCGAGCGAGAGAGAAGGCATACGGCGTCCGGCTGGTCCACGGCCTCGAACCCCGTCGGCTGCTGGCAGTGAACGCACTCCGAAATGTTGCCGTGGAGATGTCCAGCTGGTGAGCGGGCCCGTTCTTGGAGGCGATAAGCGTCAAGACGGTGCGGATGGTCGCTGGTTTGACGACGGGGGAGAAAGTTTCGTCGAAGTCGATCCCCGGCCGCTGATGGAATCCACGCACCACCCACCGAGCTTTGTAGCGCTTGAGAGTGCCGTCGGAGCGAAGCTTGTGTTTAAACACCCACTTGCCGGTGATTACCTGCGCGCCAGGAGGTCGAGGGACCAGCGTCCAAGTCTTGTTGCGTTGGAGAGCGTCGAATTCCAACTGCATGGCCTGGCGCCAGTTGTCATCCTTGAGAGCTTCACGGACGGAGCGCGGGAGGGGTGACATCGCCGGCGCGGTGCTCGCGAGGGCGTACTTGGGGTTTGGCTTGAGGATGCCGGCCTTAGCATGCGTCACCATGGGATGCTGTGGTGGTTGCGGTGCTAAGCGCGTCTCGACAGGTGCGGGCGTCATCGGTGTGGGCGAGGCTGGCATTGGAGAGAGGCTGGAGTCGTGCGACGAACGCAGGGTCGACGTGGTGGGGACGTGTGGCGTCGGTGGCAAGGAACCGGTGGCAGCCGAGGATGGTGACGCCGCCGCTGGTGGGGATGCAGGGACGACACAGTACACCCGGCGGTGAGGGCGCGCGGGCCCCGGCGTCGTCGAGGTGGGTGGAGCGTCGTCGTCGGTGTGCACAGCCGTGGGTGTAGACATCGCTGGCGTGCGTGGGGACGTCGTGTTCCGGAACGGGAAGACGTTCTCGACGAAGGTAACATGACGCGAGGTGTAGACACGTCGCATCTCGATGTCGTAGCAACGGTATCCGCGATGGTCGCCGGGGTAGCCTAGGAAGACGCACGCCACGGAGCGTGGGCTGAGCTTGTTCGCCGTCGTTTGCATGACGTTGGGGTAGCAGAGGCAGCCGAAGACGCGAAGCTCATCGTACAGGGGTGGTGCGCCGAGGAGAAGCTGGTGTGGCGTCATGACCCCCGTGGCGCGGCAAGGGCGCCGGTTGATGAGGTATGTCGCCGTGTTCAAGGTCTCCACCCAAAGAGAACAGGGAGCTGCACTGTGAATTAGTAGCATGCGAACACAATCGTTAATTATACGTAAGATCCGCTCGGCCTTCCCATTTTGCTGTGAGGTATAGGGACAAGAGAGGCAGAAGCAGGTGCCCTGTGCAGCAAGGAAAGTGCGCAAGGCGTGAGTGTCAAACTCGCGTCCGTTGTCAGTCTGGAGGGCAAGAATGGGCAGCTGAAACTGAGTATGAACGTAGGAGAAGAAGGTGCGAATGACGTCCTGAACATCAGACTTGTTGCGAATCGGGAAAGTCCATATGTAATGAGTGTAGGCATCAATCAAAACAACATAGTACTTATAGCCCGAAATGTTGTAAGCTGGAGATGTCCAAACATCAGAATGCACTAACTAAAAAGGGAAATAAATGGGTGTATCTGAAGAAGCAAAAGGCAGCCTAACATGTTTGCCCAGCTGACAATGATGGTACGAGTGAGCAGCTGATTTATTACACTGGAAATCAAAGGACTGGAGAATCTGATGGAGAGCGCGCGAGCCTGGATGCCCAAGGCGGTTGTGCCACAGCTCCACCGTTGGTGACGACGAGGCAGTGAGGGCTTGGTGCTGTGGCAGCCGCAGAGGGTAGAGGTCGCCGGAGTTCTCACATCAGAGCATCACCGTTTGAGTGGCCAGATCCTTGACAGAGAAACCGACGGGATCAAATTCAATGGAGACATTGTTGTCACGGGTTAGCTGTTTGACTGAGATCAGATTCTTAATCAGAGAAGGAGTAACAAGAATGTTATGGAGATGCAGAGAGGAGGAGGATGTAGGAATGGTGGCGTCGGCTGTATGTGTGACAGGCAACCGTGCGCCGTTTCCGACAGTAACAAAGGAAGGAAAGGGAAGAGGCCGAGGGGAGGAAGTGATACCGGAGGCGGATGACATGTGCGAGGAGGCGCCGGTGTCGAGGTACCAATCTGCAGAGCTTGGCGGCTGGGTGGCGACGCCGGCGTTGTTGAGGGCGGCGTAGAGGGCGCTGGTGTCCCAGGCGGACGTGCCAGAGGAGGAGGAAGAGCCCGGCGCGGGAGAAGGTTGGTGGTGTGCCATCATCGCCTGTTGGGCCGGGAACGGTGGACGGGGGCCCAAAATGCCAGAGGCAGGCGTGCGGAAGGGCATGCCCCAGGCCTGGACGAGTCCAGTCCAGGGGGTTGAAGTTGCCCATCCACGGAGCCAGTGGGCGCTGGGAGGCACCGCCTGTGCCGCCTGCGCCTGCGCCTCCGGAGGGCGCGGATCCGCCGTTGGGACCGCGGCCGCGACGCTTGTTCTTGGTGCGGTAGCCGCGGTTGCCACCGGTGTCGCCGCCGGGGAAGCCGCCGGTGCCGGAGGAAGGGGCCCCATGGCCAGAGGAGCTCCCGTGAGATGCGGATCCGCCAGAGTTGACAGGACCGCCGAGGCCGGCGAGGAACGCCTGACCGGCCTCCGTCTTGTCATCGTGCTTCAGCTGGAGTTCCTCAAGGGCGAGGAAGGAGCGCGCGCTCTGGAAGGTGTGGGGCGGGCACCTGGAGGTGATCACCGGCTTGACGTGGCGGTACCTGGGGTTCAGGCCGCGGAGAAGGTTGAGCACTTGGCTCGTTTCCGAGACGGGCTGGCCAATGTCACGAAGTTTGTCGGCGAGGCGCTTGAGATGGGAGCAGTACTCGTCGATGCCGGCGTCGCCTTGCGTGATGGACCGCAGCTCGGTCTCGAGGAGAATAGCGCGGTGCATCTCGTTGTCGTGGAAGAGATCCTCAACGGCGCCCCAGAGGGTGAACGCGGAGATGCGCAGGCGGTAGACGATGTCGATGACACTTTTGTTGACGGTGGTGTAGATCCAATTGACGACCGTCTGGTCGATCTGCCGCCACTCGGCGGTGCGCTGAGCCATGGGCGGCGCCGAGCGGACGAACTCGTCGAGGCCGAACTTCCCAAGGACGGACTCGAAGAGGCACCGCCATTGCTCGTAGTTCGCGGTCGGCAAGTCAAGGAGAACGGGAACGTGGGAACGAATGTTCACTTGCTACACGATGGCGGCGGGAGCGGGCTGTGGTGCATCGGGTAGGAGGTTGGAGGAGGCAGAAGAGCTGGAGGAGGAGTGCGCCGGCGACGACATGGCGGCGCGGCGCGCAGGAAAGGGGGAGAGCGGAAGCTAGAGAAGAGGATCAAAGGTAACTGATACCATGTAGAGAAGGATTTGGATCAACCGTAGGTTGTATTGATGCACTGTGTAGTATATATACACGTTTACAAGAGAGCTCTAGGCTAACGGACTCAGCTAGATTACAGGAGCCGCAGGTGAGCCATGCAGGGCGTGGCGAGCACGCGCGCCTTGCGGGCGACGCCGAGCGGGGCGCGCGGAGCGTGGAGCGCGTGGAGCCGTGCGGAACGGAGCCGAGTGGAGCGCATCGTCCGGGAGGCGGGGAGCGCGTCGTGCGCAAGACCACGTCGCTCAGGTACATGAGTTCCAACAGACCGGCCTGATGATCGACCAGCACGAGGCCAACTTGGAATGGAAATGGAAATGAAGCGATAAAGTATAGGAGATGGAATGGAAATGCTTCTAGTATTTCAATGCTTTTAAACCAAATGTAGATTTATTTTGTTGTTCTAAATTCTTCAGAAATTACTGATTAGTGACCAAGGGTAATTGAAGACCTAAAAGAAACGGCATTGTAGCATCACTATGGAGAGGAATGGGGGCATGGGTCCATTCCCCTTTGGCGTAGACATAGCCGATAGCCCTACCATTTGCATCCTGTGGTACGATTATATCAGCTAAAGGCAATAATACTGTTATTTAACTGTAGCATCTCATTGAGTTAAAATAAGGAGGTACTGAAGTTATGGGTTAAAATTATTTTTGTGTCACATGCATGAACAGGGACATTATTGGATTATTTATGAGTGAGCTCAGTGCCCTACTTTTACATTACCAATCCATGGTATTGATTTTGTTATATATATAATTCCAATGCAATAAAAATATAAAAATATAAAGAAGCGCTCCTTCGAGTGCTTTGTAACAAAAAAAATTGAATCCATAATTTAAAAATGATGTGGATTATTTGTTAGTCATGCAGAATTTTTCAAAAGTGCTAGAATTTACACCCTTTTGAAATAGTTAATTCTAGAAATTTGATTTTTTTTTAATGTGTAGAAATTTGATGTACGACACTGCTACAAGCGAATATTTCTGAAGGCCCATCTCAGATGGGCTTGCCAGCCCATGTCATGACCATTTGATAGGCACAATAAACACATCAGGCCACCAGCTGAAAATGAGTCGTTTGTGATGGGCCGTCATCCCAAAATGAAAGTTTCAAATTTAGAAAGGGTACAGTTCAAAAAAATTTAGAAAGGGTATCTTCAAAAACACCACAATAAAATGGTATATATTATCATATATTTATCTAAAAGGATGGAAGAAAGCATAAAGCCCATATCATTCACTTACGTTTGGCATATTCTTTATATAATGCAGATTTATTGTCAACCTGGTGCGAGAATCTCTGTTAGTGAATTTATCGTGTTGCCATGTTTCAGAATTTCATCAAAAAAGTATATATAGTACACATAAAGTTAAGTATGTCCGCAATAATTTAGTTTCACATCCGTCCTATATGTCAAGAACGAAATTGTAAGAAATCAATATGGCAATTTTCATCACGTGTGCTACCAGTAAATCTTGTGTTTTTTAAATCTCAACATCAAAGATGAATTAAATTTGACATCGAAATTTTGCAAGCTCAGTCTCTACATATTGATTTGATTTTATGATTTTTGAAACGTTGTCAATTATATTTTGGCTAAATGGGACGTCCTAAGCCATAATGAGTTATTGTACTCGATCTTTATGTGTATGCTTTTACCATTTTACTTGTGAGTTGAGAACTCGTGAACCATTTGTTCACTCAATCTGCCCAGGCGCTGCAGGTGCCTAGTGCCCACCTCGCTGAGCTCTATTGCTCTACTACTGCTCACAACTTAATCACCTCGAGGGAAGAATAAAGGGGCGTTTGGGAGAGCTCTGCTTCACCAAATTTGGCTTCACTCCATGAAAAAAAATACCCAAACACAATACCTAGCTCCACTCCACTTCACCAAAAGCTGGCTCCACTCCACCTTTTCTGTGGAGGAGCTCCACCAAAACCTGGAGTTGGAGTGGAACTGGTGAACATGGGATTATTTACCCACCATGCCAAAGATAAGTGGGAAATAATGGTTCGTTGTTCTATTTCCGTCGTCGGTCAACAGGTCTTCGTCTTCCCCACCCGTCATCTCCTCCATCCACTGCTGGCGTCACCTCCCTCCCCCGGCGCGCGAAGCCGTGGGATGCCCCTCTATCGCTGAGGCCTGCCGCCACACGAAGCCGTCTGCAGCCGCTGAGCTCCGCTGCGGGAAACACCTCCCTTGCCGAGCCCTCTGGCGCTAGAAGCCCGTCCCCCGCCGAGCCCTCCATCGCTGAGCTCCGCCGCCGCGCGAAGCCATCCGCCGCCGCGGGAAGCCCCTCCGTCACCGAGCCCCGTCGCCACGCGAAGCTGTCCGCCGCCACGGTCGCGCCGCCACTTGGCTCCAGGTCTCACCGCTACCCGCCAGCCTTGGGGTATCGCCACCGTCCGCCGGCCTCGGGGAGTCGGGGTCTTGCCGTCGGCCTTGCGCTGCCGCCCACCAGCCTTGCGCCGCTGCTATCCGTGGTGGAGGGGGCCGAAGATGGTGACAGCAGTAGAAGTACCTGACAGTGGGGCCCGTATGGAAGTGATCGGAGGAAAGGTGGGCTGAGATGGGCCAGCGAAGGGGAGGGTGTTGGGGCCGTTGGCTTGCGCTGGCCTGGCCTACTAAAGTTGGTGGAGTGGAGCTATACAATAGCCAAACAGAATGAAATAAAATTGATGGAGTGGAGTCACGAGATGGAGTGGAGTTTGTGGAATGGAGCTCTTTTTTTGAAGTGGAGAGCTCCCAAATAGGCTCTTAATGTGGGTTAATCCTTTTCTTAGCTCTTAAGCTGTTTGCCAAGTTGTATATATATGGTTTGCAGTCATGAGTCATCCCCTCTTTTCTCTATGCTCTAAAGTAGGACGTGGGTTCAGCTTTAGATATTTGCTTTGTGTAAAGCGAGGCCTTTGGCCCTTTGGATCTGATTCTTGAATCGATTGACTGTATTTGGATGTTCATCTGAAAAACTGTATTTTGTGAATTGGGATCAAAATGCCATCTCAAATCCGGTCTACCGCAAACGCTGAGGTGCTGGCTGTGTGAACATGCAGCATCACCATCTACCTGGATGTTTTGTTCCCCCCATGGATCACAATTTCAATCTACTTTCCTGGAATGTGAGGGGGTTGAACTCGCGTGACCGCCGAGATGCGGTCCGTGTGTTGCATCAGGGAACTAGTCGCTTCCAAGGAGCGAACAGAACTTTGAAATCTTGGGCACCTCCCGAAGTCAAATTCTTTGTCCGGCTGGCCATGACCCATGACCCATGAGATGCAGAATTTGGACAGCGGACAGACGCCGCTGGCATGGGCTTGAGGCACAGGAACATTGTCTTCTTTGTGATCAAGAAAAGGAAACTAATGTCCACATCCTTGTCCACTGCTCTTTCACTAAGCAGATTTGGTGGGGTGTTATGAATTCCCTAGGCTGCAGCTGCTCCTTCAAAGCAAATACTCTTTCCTTGCAGCAGCGGTGGACACACTTGAGACGGCTACAGCCAGCGCCAAAGCGAAAAGATCCGAATAGCGTGTTCATGCAGATTGTGTGGCACCTTTGCAAGGAGAGAAATAGCAGGTTGTTCCAAAGCTCTTCGGCTTCGCCTCATCAGGTGCAGGGGTGCATTTTGCAGGATTGTCATCTTTGGTTTTCAGATGGAGCACTGCACCTCGGTCGTTTACTACATGAGTAGTCAGCCATCTTCTCCTAGTCTGCACATCGATCTGTGCCTGTCTGTTCTCTGTTTTTCTTCTTTATGCAGGTTTGACAGCCTGTTTTGTGTTTTTGCTTGTAACCTGAGCTACCTTTGCGGACGTATGTCCTTTTCTTCGTCTTAATACAAAGATGCGTAGCTCTCTTGCGTATTCGAGAAAAAAATTCAGTCTCCCGATTTGACCTTACTAGCCTATCAACCCGTGCTCCCGCACGGGTTAATAATTAGAATGAATCTATACTGATTTTTAAAGCGAGTAAAAGTTTCTATCTAAATTTTTGATTTGATCCGTCTTATGTCATTGACACCCATATGCGAGTCGGACCACAGCCCTCCATCCACGACTCGATCACGTAAATCCCTATATAAAATAATGTACGGGCAACTGTATGTATCTGATACTTAAACCAATTTTGTTCGCAGCAATGCATGGTCAAATTTGCCTATAGTTATACCTATTTCTAAAGCGAGTAAGGTTTCCACCTCGGTTTTTGGTTTGGTCCGTCTCATGTTATTGACAGGAGGGGCTTAGTCCATGTCGTATGCGAGTCGGACCAGCCCACTCTGTCCACGATTTGATCATGTAGATTTCTACAAATTAATATACGGGCTACTATACATATTCGATACTTATACCAGCTTTGTCTATAGCAACACACGGGTATAATTGCCTAGTAAAAATAGAGGTTATAGCTAATAATTATCCCTCTTTCATCTATTAAATATTCTAACATATGCTCTAAATGCATATTTATCATTATCTAGTTGTAGTAGATTTTATTTTGCATCACACCTCCATGCATGTATGTTTGATATATATTTAATTGAACCATTTGTCTGTGAATTAGTATTCTTATCTTTTCCATCTTACATGAACATATGGTAACACATATCGTGGGTAGTATTTTATATAAATAATAACATAAATAATGTATTAATAACAATAGGAAGGGTAATTAGAATTTTATATTGGTGCAGTTTAATAAAGCCCAGCCAAGCGGTCGATGCGTCACTGGCAAATATCACTCTGATTGTTAAAGATTGTTGGTCTAAATTCCAACGGCAAAAGAAAGCATTGAAAAAATGCCATTTGGGTATTTCGCCACATCAGACCATACGCATGAGAATATTTCTCGCACTCCGTCCGGGACAATAGAGTGCTTGGGAAAATTGCTTCTACAGCATATCCGAGCAGATTAATATAATTGGATAATTTATATGCAAATTAGGAGATTATTTACATTATTTTTAATAATGGCAAAAGTGGGTAATTTACACGAAGATTAGGGGGTTACTTTAGTTTTTTATAATAGCAAATGTGGGTAATTTAGATACATGTTTAGGGGGTTACTTTAGTCTATTTTCATAATGGCAGAGGTGGGTAATGGTTATGAAAGATAACAGATCCAATGGCTATTATAATTAAAATTGTCGGATTGATGGCCAGATGTTTCTGATTTTTGTGAGAATTTCTAGAATTTCTCTATTTTGTAGAGTGTCCATTTAGGATCCTAGGTGGTTTCGTGTGGAGGCTTGGAACGAGCCTCCAATTAGTAATAGTAAGATTCAAGTAAACACGGAATGTGCCTATAGTTGTCATGAAAATTAAGAATTCAAGTTAAGAACAAATATACGTAGCAAAGTAGGATTCAGTTGTCAATGTTTTTTTTTAAAAAAAAACTGCTTCTGATAAAACTACAACAAACAATTTAAGATATCATGGACCATGCATTTCCCACAAGCTGCAGAGATATTTTGTTTACTTTAAATTGATATGGTGGAATATTCTTATGCAATAAATGATTTAAATCATAAATTCCTGTTCTATTCAAATTTTAATTTTTTCTCCCTCCCATCACAAATAAGTGACCTTTTAGATTGTAAGCTAACAATTTCAAACATTGGTTGTAAATTAATTTTTATTTGTTGATTTGGATATTTATAAATGGAACGAGTAAATTTTTCACCAAATGTAGCTACGTAATTAACTACATACTCTGCTATGTTTTATAAATGTCTTGGAAAAAATATTATTCCAAATTGTGCTTTGAATGAGTAATTGGCTATTTTCTAGCTATATCCATAAAGCTAACACATCAACCAGCTTATTAATTAATAGGAGAAAGTGTATATTATCCCCTTATACTCTTACATAGGTGTAGATTCCCCCCTGAGCTTTTAAACAGTGTACTTTTAAACTTAAACTCTCTACATTGAGGAGATTACCCCCTGCTGTCCTTAAGATTGGTTCATTGCTGATTAATTTTGGTTTCTCCACATCATAATATCCATGCTGGCCAGATAACTAAATTGACTTCTTGCCATATCAACCACCTATGCATGGTATTTGCTTCCCTCCGATAGCCCGTGCACACGTGCGAACTCCGATCCGGCGGTGACATCGCACGCATGGATGTTAGCGTCACGCCTGAAACCATGACCTGATGGATCATCATTTCCCAACCATCCACGGAAAACAATTTAATTTCGAGATAGTTAACAAAAATGCAAACAAATCTCACTTATTCAAGGATGCTCAACCAACCGCGAGCAAAGCTTTTGATTTAACAATTTTTCTATATCTATGAAGTGGACTTCATCTTTATCATCATGACATCATGTTCACCTTCTCTAAAGCGATAAATCGGAGCGGCCCAAATGACATACCAGGTCGACCCCATGCAATGGGGGGCTCCTATCTATCTTTCGAAAGATAGATATGGTGGCATCTTTAAAGCCCAAGGCCCAGTTAACGCATGCAAGGCCTACGGGGCATCGCCCCAATCACATACACCTAGGGGGCAACAAAGGGAACAGAACAGAGGCCAACGTTCCAGCTAATGACATGCAGAAGTGGAGAAACAAATATCGATCACTATGTTATTCTAATTTGTTGCAGCTGTCAAGGCTGGAAGGCTGCACCGTGAGCACGGTGCTTTGTTTTTCTTTTGTTTTGGTTCATGTAATACCATATTCAATGTATTTTTCGAACTGATTCAACAATCTGAAAAAATTAATCCAACACTTTGAATAAACTAATTCAACATTTTTAAAATAAATATTAAAATAGTATACTGGATATGTTGAAATGACCTATTCAAAAATGTTGAGATAGTACATCATAATGTAGAAATTTTAAATAAAAAATACAACATATTGGATCTTGTTTGGTTCCATTTATTTCAAAGAATATTATGATTCAAACAGATTTCAAATCTAATTCACGGTTTAAGAGAAAAAAGATCATTTGAAGTTACGGACTTGTTTTAAATTACCAACTGTGCCCCTCCACTCGCACAGCACCACGTGTCCACATCCCCTGTCTACTCCGCTTTCCGATGCCCGTGCAAGGCTGTTGCCTGTTGCTGGGCACATACAATCCTGACCTTTGCTATATGGTGCACAAATCTCAAACACTAGAAATTATGTTGCTTAAAAATTTGGTGGAAGATGGATAGAATTTACACCATGCAACTAGAAGGGCTGGATTGGGCCTCCATCTATGAGTCCTCCTCGGAGGAATGAAATTAACGGGGCTTATGGGATGTAACGCTCTTGAATTTCTCAAAAATATAATGATTATTTATTAGCAGTAACAATAATAAATGCGGGAAGCACACTCTCGCTGATAGTGTACAAATTAAGCTATGCTCGGTATTCATTGGAAGCATTGATTGTTGGTTTATGAAGAGCATTAGGGCATGTACACCGAGCCGTCGAGATCCGTCGACATGTAGTAGTTTTTTGCGTTTAGCCCCTCCGCGACCACAGTAACTCCCGAGCTGGTGCCTGGTTCGTCTACGAGCGACAGCCCTTGCTCCCAGGCGCGGCAACGGGGAAGGCGGCCGTTGTACGACGACGCGCTGCGGGGAGAAGACGAGGGCATGGATCCGCTGCGCGCGCGGAGGTGGTTTAGATTCACGCCAAAAGTTCGCGCCATCCGCGACTTGTTCCCCACCACCTCCGGCCTACCCCTCCTCCGGCCGCAAGCCACCGGCGACAGACCGCGCGGAGGCGGAAGTAGCTCGCTGGCGGGAGGTGTGTGAGGACACGCTCGAGCATGTCGTCGTGGAGGTCCCCTAGGCCGGAGGAGGGCGGGGACGGCTTGTGCTTCCAGCCATTGGCTGACGACGGTGCCTCCATGGCGATGAGCTCCATCTCCATCAGGCGGCGCAGGCTATGAGATCCCTGCAAAAGGGTAGGAACAAGAGATGTGTCAGTTTCCCCATTCGAGATCATGCAAGAGAAGAATTGGAACAAAATCCAAGTGACGGAGGACCTTCCAGTACGATGCTGGCAATGGCTGCAAGATCTGGGATTCCCATCACGGTGAGGCTCGGATGGGCCAAGCGATTGACCATGGAGGTAGCTGCGGAGGTTGCGGCGTCGGGAGCCTGAGGAATCGGCTGGAGGTTAGGTGTGGGCATGGAATTTTGGCCGGCTGCGGTGGAGCTCCGTGGCTTCAACCGTGAGAAAAGATGGGAGATGGGGATGCACTAGGGGGAGAAAGGTTATCCCCAGATCAAGTAGGCAACAAAATAGCTATAAAAATCTAATATACACTAGATCACTATGAGTTTGTGTGTTACCCATTATACAAGGTGTCTCTTTCGCTGCCTGTGTGCGACAAATAGACAATAGCTGTCTAAACTGTTGTACATGCCCTTATAGTACTCCATCTGTTTTTATTTACGTATTAGGTTTGTCATAAGTTAAACTTGACTAACTTTAACCGAGTTGATAGAAAAATATAGCGACAACTATACTACCCAACATATGCACTATCAACATATATTTCATGGTGGATTCAATGAAATAAATTTGGTATTGTAAATATCAATTTTTTTTATAAATTTGGTTAAAGTTGATAAAGTTTAACTTAGGACAATTCTAATGCGATATGTAAATAAAAACTGAGGGAGCACACTCAAAAAATGGGAGCTGTCGGAGGGTTATCATTACTTCAAACTAAAGAGTAAAGGCATAATGATCGTTTGAACATCCGGCAGTGTTCTCTCTTTTTCTCTTTTCTTTTTATTATGAAGAAACAAATGAAAGATGCACTACCGGATACAGGCCGTTTGCCGTGTGCTAGGAAGGCTATTTTCCCCACGGCAAAATGTTTGCCGTGTGTTGCTCACGGCAAACAAACGTCGACAAAGGGCACCTTTGCGCGAGCTCTAGAGGGCATGGCCGGCGAGGCCGCCTCAGGACGGCAGGAGCTCTAGGGGGCGAGGCCGGCGCCACCGCATCTAGATGCCGCGTCCCCGCACTGCCCCCTCGCTCGTGCCCCCACCGCTGTCGCGTGGCCGGCGGAGCCCAGCTCCCTGTCGAGGCCGCCGACGGCCACCTCCGCCGGGAGCTAGGGTCCGGATCTCGTCTACACTGGACGGAGATCGAGTGGGAGGGAGGAGAGGGGGGGTGGGGCGGCTGTTTGCCGTGTGCCCTAGATCTGGGCACACGGCAAAGGTTTTTTGCCGTGTGCCCAGATCTAGGGCACACGGCAAACCTCTTTTTCACCGTGTGTTTCTTTTTTTACCGTGTATTTTGTACTTTGGAACACGGTAAATGTTGTGTTTGCTGTGTGTCTAGTATTTGCCGTGTGTTTTTTGGTAGACACACGGCAAACAGTGTGTTTGCCGTGTGCCCGAAATGTTGCACACGACAAACAAAAAGGCACACGGCAAACAAGCGTTTTCCGGTAGTGATGTAAAGAACAAAACAACAAAGGTTTCAGGCAAATCTGCAACCTACCGGTGCTTTACTTCCACCTTGTCCTTTCTTCCGAAACTAATAATAAGTATCTACCGATTGAATTGGTTGCAAAGAAGAGCCTAATTGGCTCAACATATCCAATCCAAAACATTTCAGATATAGTGTCCAGCCGTGCCGATGAGCCCAAGAATCAAACATCCAGTAAGCAACACGCAGCAATTTTTTGTTTTGATAAGGGAAACTTTAATGATTTCAAGACGGATACATCGAGGTGATACCGCAGCAAATTAAATTAAACAAACTTTATTGATTTCACACAAAGCAGAATCATCAGTTACATACCAATTCGATCCATATATAATCATGAAGGACCAGATAGGCGACCAGAGGGGGGTGAATGGGAGCCTCAAATTCGATTTGAAAAACCGAAGAGAAAAGTCCCGATTATACCCAACGCACCTCGGACGAAGAGTATCAGTACCGCATAGCTCAAAACGACTATCAGCACTAGAAATACTCTTGACTCACAAACGGAAGCTCGATCGAGAAAAGTCCGAACAAAATCTCACAAGTTCAACCACGCCAACAAAGATCAGAGCAAAGCGTTCGGAAAGCCAAAATATCTCAGAAACTCGAACAAAGCAGTTAGTGCATAGATAAAACAAAAACTAGAAATACTGGAATGAAATCTAGCTAACACAAGAACAACTAAACTAATTTTTGTTTTGCTTTTTCCAGGTTTTAATTAAGCAAAAAATTAATTAAACCTAGAGCAGAAAAATAAATCTAGAGAAGGAGCTAAGTGACTAAAACTAGAAGGCAGCCCTAAAACATGATTTGCTACTCAAAAGAGACCTAAGAAAAAATCTAGCAAAATCAACAGAAAAAGAAAAGACTGGTGAAGCAAATCATCGAACACCTTACGGGCAGAGTTGTGCTGATGAAGAACGAACACGATCAGAGTCGGGATTTCCCACACACGCACTCGAATCGTCTCCCTGCACAAGAATCACACAAACATCCAGCGCACACAGCAAAGATCAAAGAAAAACCTTGTGCTGAAATTCCCACGCATGCCTAGCTCATGCAGTGCTAGGCCATGTGCTGATGTGCCTCCATGCGCTGTCCTATGGCTGCCCTCTGGCTGGCCCGTGGCTCTTGTTCCTGCTGCGCGCCTGGGCTTGTGTGCTCTGCTCCCCACCAGAGCCTCCGCCAGCTGCTAGAATCCCGCGCGCACAGGCACCATGAGGCTGGCGCTGCTTGCCCAGCGCTGCCTGATCTGGACACACAAGAACAGAACAGAGAAGGGACCAAACAAAACCAACACAAGCCAACGAATTGAATCAAATCGACCGCTCCGAGGTCAAGAGGAGGGAAGGGCCTCCTTTCCCATGGATCCAAAGTTCAATTCTACATCCAAAAATTCTAACCCTAGGAGAGGAAGGAAGGGGAACCAGAAGAACCAAACCAAAACAGAAGGGGGCGACGGGCACTCGTGAACCACCTGAGTTGGCTGCCCTCCTCTCTCTTTTAACCCCTCTAACTCTCTAGACTAAAGACTAAAATACTCCTAGACTTAACTAGACACTAGAAAGCCCGTAGGGGCAAAACTGGAAAAGATACATTGGACTCATCCGACGGCCGAGGTTCTTTCTTCGACTCGAAGCCTTCTCCGCGATGCCGCCATGTGGATGAAGATCCGTTCCGCGGTTTTGGAGGGCCCGTGAAACCCGGGTAGATGGCCGGTTTTGAGAAAACTGCCAAAACTCCACGCGCGGGAAGATTCCCGTCTCCACGCCGTGGCCCTAGACGTCGTTCCCGCCTCGGCCTTCTGACGGCCCTAGACGCCGCCCGACGCCTGTCACCTCCTCGCCCGCAACGAGGCCCTAGACGCCGTCGACGCCCGTCGCCTCCGTCAGTCCCGAGACCGACGCCCGTGCCTCCACGACTTGGCGTCTTCAACCGCCATCAGCTTCCTTGGTTTTGTGGCACAAACCAAGAAACCCGCCTTCCGTCGTCGCTTGCGCCCTCGATCCAGGAGTGGACGCCACAGCTGCCGCCCGGCCTGAGCTCCTCCACGGCAACTCTCCGTTGACACTCGACGCCCGTGTACCTGCAATCCAAAGACCAAGCGCACGATCACACCGCACGGTTGACAATTCACTCATCACAGGCAGGATAGAGTACTCTCATTCCTCAATCTCCCCCTTGATGAGTGCATTCATAACACACCACCTGTAACCAGAGAAGTGATAAAAAGAAATAAGAAAGCGAAGAACTCAAGCAAGTGACACAAAGCTCAGAAAGGCAAGACCAGTCACTTACTCAAGCACAGATCGATCCCCTAAGACAAGGGCAACGGCTCGACGCAATCGATCAAAAGCTAAAATATGACTCCTCAAAGACAGAGGTAACGCTCGACGCAGTCATGCTGAAAGTGGAAGGAAAGCGAGGAAAACCAGGAGCCAAAAACAAAGCAGAAACTCCCCAAGCAAAGATTTTCCCTCTCACAAGTGCAACTCTCCCAAAATGATGCACTCTCGAAGCCCTGTGCACAACAAGTTTTTCAAAAATCAAACAAGTCTCCCCCTTGTTCGATCACTTCTCTCAAAATTCTCCCCCTTGTTGGCACATGCACACATCAAGCCTAAAAAGACCTAAAACTCCCCCTGAAGCTGAGACTCCCCCTGAACAGATGATATTCAATGAATGCGATGCAGGAGGTGTAAGTGAAAGCATTCAGGGATACAAAGATATGAGCAACATCTAGTCTCAAGCAGGTGTGCATCCATAAACTAGACCTGCATCTAGCTCAACAGGGTATATCAAATCAATCTAGAGCTAGGCAAGTTCAGTTTAGGAGAAATAAAAGCATCACCCATGATCTAGCACTAAAAGTAGGAAATGGAAAGCAGTCCTACTCAAACTCATACAGGTGAGCCAAACTCAGTCAAAAACAAGTTGTTAACATTCATTTTTCAATCAATTTTATATCAAGCAATTCTTAATGCCAGGGGTTGAAAGCTTGTCATGCTTCACTTAGCAACGAGGCCAAGCCTATGCCAAAAGACAATCAGAAGCTTAAAACACTCGTTTCAGTCATGCATAGCCTTGCCCGGGTTCTCACAAGTGCAAAGTGAGCCGTCCCGAAAGCTCGATCAGTGCGACAAGCAATCCCACCTGGATCTTTTCAATCCATTTCAAGAATAGTTCAAGCAATTTTATCAGATTTAGATTATTTTAAGTATGAATTGCTGAACGAAAAGGCACACTAGCATGAATAAGATAGGAAAGCACATCAACACGCCCTAACATGCTAGTAGCCAAAACAGGGTGATCATGTTTTCAGATTTTCAAATCAAAATAGCTTAACTCAGATGATGTCATATACACAATGGAGCAAGCTATACATGATCAAGTTTATCAACTCACACTAGCAGGCACTAGAAGATCATAGCAATGTATACAAGAATGCTAGTGCAAGTGAGACAATGCAAACATGTACAATGCAACTACCAAACCTAGAAAATAAAGAGAAGTAAATAAAATCTACAAAGCTAACCAAAGAAAAGTCAGCAATCAAAAGGGGTAACAAACCCCAAGCTCCCCTCGCAAGCGAGCAAAGGTATCCTGCTCTAGCGGTTTGGTGAGGATATCTGCGGTTTGCCTCTCTGAAGGGACATGGATCAGGTCTATGTGTCCTCTCTCATGGTTGTCTCGCAGGAAATGGTATCGGATGTCTATGTGCTTGGTTCTGGAGTATAGGACAGTGTTCTTTGCAATGCTAATGGCTGACATGTTGTCTACAAAGATGGAAACCCTACCGAAACTCAAGCCATAATCCTGCAAGGTTTGTTTCATCCAAAGTATCTGGGAGCAGCAGCTAGCAGCGGCAACATACTCAGCTTCTGTGGAAGAAAGCGCTACGCTAGCCTGCTTGCGAGAGGACCAAGACACCAAAGATGTACCGAGAAATTGACAAGTGCCGGATGTCGACTTGCGATCCAACCGACACCCACCAAAATCGGCATCAGAAAAGCCCACCAAAACCAGAGAAGAATCCACAGAATACCAAAGACCAAATTCAGGGGTGAATTTCAGATACCTGAAGATGCGTTTCACCACCTGCCTGTGGGAGGTGCGCGGCGAAGCCTGATACCGCGCGCAAAGGCAGACGCCGAACTGGATGTCCGGTCGCGTCGCCGTCAGGTACAGGAGAGAGCCGATCATGCTCCTATACTCCTTCTGGTCCACCACCTCGCCGTCCAAGTCCTCATCAAGCGCCGTAGATGTGCTGATCGGAGTCGGCTGAGGAGACAAGTTACTCATGTCGAACTTCCGCAGCAAGTCTCTAGTGTACTTGGCTTGATGGACAAAAGTGCCCTGAGGAGTTTCCTTGATCTGCAGCCCGAGGAAGAACTGCAACTCACCCATCATGCTCATCTCGAACTCCCTGGACATCTGCTCAGAAAACTTGGAGACAAGAGCATGAGAAGAGCCACCAAAGATAATATCATCCACGTATATCTGAACCAAAAGAAAATTAGTGCCAGATCGCATGAGGAACAAAGTTTTATCAACACATCCCATTTTAAAACCCTGAGCCAGCAAAAAGGTTTTCAATCTATCATACCAAGCTCTAGGTGCCTGTTTCAAACCGTAAAGAGCTTTCTGAAGTTTATAAACATGGTTTGGAAACTTGGGATTTTCGAAACCAGGGGGTTGCTTCACATAAACCTCTTCTTCGATAAAACCATTCAAGAAGACAGATTTAACATCCATTAGGAAAACCTTAAAACCCTTGGAAGCAGCAAATGCAAGAAAGATTCGAATAGCTTCCAAACGAGCAACAGGGGCAAAAGTTTCCTCAAAATCAATACCCTCTTTTTGGCAAAACCCCTGGGCAATAAGACGAGCCTTGTTTCGAACAACCAAACCATCCTCACCCTGCTTGTTTTTGAAAACCCACTTCGTTCCAATGGGATTACAAGCAGGTGGAGGCTCGACTAAGACCCAAACTTGGTTTCTTTCAAAATTTTCAAGTTCCTCATGCATGGCATTGACCCAATTAGAATCAGAAAGAGCGTGTCCAATATCTTTGGGCTCAAAAGAGGCAACAAACGCTGAATGAGCAAAGCCAGCGATACTTGTTACCTTGGACCTGGTGACTCGCTCGTTGAGATCACCTAGCATCTGTTGAGGTGGATGGCGGCGCTGAATGTGTCGCGATGCTTCCCGTGTCGAAGTCGCCTCCTCCTCAACCAAAGCTGGTGCCTCCTCAGGTGCAGCTGCTGAAGCCTGAGTCACCTCCTCGAACAGCCCCCGGGAAGTAGACGTAGTCGGGTCGGGGCCGTCGTCATCATCCGAGCTCGTGGCAGAGATAGCTGGGTCCACAGCACGCGTGGTAGCCTCAGCGTCACCATCTGCAGCTTCTTCCTCCTCATCTTCAAAGATGGAAGTGCCGAGCTCATCATCTCCTGCAACTTCAAAGACAGAAGAATTGCATGGTGCAGTCTTATCGAAAGTGACTTCACAAGTCTCTCTGACGATGTTAGTATCAATAATCAGCACACGGTACGCTCTAGAGTGAGAAGCATAACAGAGAAAAATACCGTCAGACGAGCGAGACTCAAACTTATCAAGATTTCCATCTTTCAGCACAAAGCACCGGCAACCGAAAACTCTGAGATGGTCAACACGGGGCTGGCGTCCAAACCGCAACTCATAAGAAGTCCTGTGCATGAAAGCACGCAAGAAAATGCGGTTGGACACGTAACAAGCGGTGTTAACCGCCTCAGCCCAGTATTTGCGAGGAGTCCTATGCTCATCGAGCATCGTCCTCGCCATCTCAACCAGCGTCCGATTCTTCCGCTCTACAACTCCATTCTGCTATGGAGTGTAGGGAGAAGAATACTGGTGTTCGAGCCCTTGATCACTGCAAAAGGCGTCAAAACGAGCGTTTTTGAATTCTGTGCCATTGTCACTGCGGATCGCTCGCATGGCCTGGGGTAACTCGTTTTTCAACCTCAAGATCAAGTCTCGAACAAACTCGAAAGGCTCATCCTTGGTTCTCATGAAAAAGACCCAAGAATAGCGAGAAAAGTCGTCAACAATCACAAGAACGTACCACTTCCCACCAACAGACATCACCCGAGAAGGACCGACAGTGTCCATGTGTAGCAACTCTCCAGGGTGAGAGGTCATCACCTGATTAACAGGCAGATGTGAAGTGGCAATCATCTTCCCGTGGCGACACGGATGGCAAACAAGGTCATTTTCAAACTTCAATTTGGGCAATCCTCGGATCAGGCCAAGTGAGCTCAGTCTCGACAACAAGTCAAAGCTCAAATGTCCAAGTCTCCTATGCCACTTCCACAGATTAGAAGAAGGACCAGCCATCAAGCAATGAGAAGGGCCAAAAGAGGTTCCAGAGAAGTCAACCAAGAAAACTCGATCGCGAGGTGTAATCCGGCAAACCAAATCTCCTCTGGAATCAAGAACACGCGAACAACCCTCCTTAAAGCAAACCTCAAACCCCTCATCAAGAAGTTGCGAAACAGAGAGCAAATTAAAACCAAGATTCGAAACCAAAGCAACTTCTCTCAGGGTAAAGCGATCAGAAACTCGAACAGTGCCAAGTCCACGTACCTTTCCTCTTCCATTATCCCCGAACACAATGTACTCCTTTGAGCGCATCGGGGTGAGGCTGGAGAACCACTTGTCATTTCCGGTCATGTGGCGCGAACAACCGGAGTCCATGATCCACCTGTTCTCCAAGCCTCCGACCTGCACATCAGTAGTGAGACAAAGAGTGAGCAAATGTCTCAACACTGGGGTTAGCAAAGTGAGAAGCAAACCAGTGTCGAGCCATTTGCTCTACAGAAGGGTTAGCAAAACCAGACAAAGCGTATCCCCCATCCCGTCTACCGCGTGACTGACGAACACCACTGCGAGGAAAGCGTGGAGCCTCAAAACCTCCTCCAAAGCCTCGGTCCCGTGGCCCATAGCCGTACTGAAAACGACCAGGAGCACGGCCGGCAAAGCGACCACCCGCTGGAGCACGGTAACCACCACCGTCTCCCTGACCTCCACCTACACGGCGCGCCCTAGCATCTCGCCTATCACCACGCCGAGAAGGACCATGCACCCGAACAGAGTACATGTCCGCGTTCTGTTTCTCCTGCTCTCTCCTCACAGCCCGCTTCCTCCTGAAGGAAAACTCCTCCAGGTGACCTTCCCTGTCACAGAACTCACAGTGGTACCTCACCTCACGCTTGGGAGGTGGAGGCCTAGCCTGCGGACGGGGAGGAGCAGCCCTCTTCTTCTGGGCAACCTGGGCTGTGGCAGCAGGGAGCGTGTCGAGGGAGTTCCTCAGCTCATTGGGCTTTGGAACCCAAACCTGCTTCTGCGGAGGTGCTTTCGGTGGTTCTTTAAGCACACCATCCGCAGGGTCAACAAGCGAAGGATGTGTGCTCGTACTAGCAGTGTTTCCAGCAGCCTTGCCAATCTTACCATACAACCTGTCAAAGTCTGACTTCGTGTATGTGTAACCGACCCCAAACCCATCACCACGCTTGAACTGCTTAATCATCATGCCCAACTGTGGCTCACTAGCAGAAACCCAACTAAGAATCGCCATAAGATATGTATTCTCATTCTTCAAGTTGGCTTTCTCTACCGCAAGATTATCCATATCAGAGATCAAACCAGGGCAAACAGAGCAGTCAATAGGTGGGCTAGACTCCACGACCTTAGTCTTCCCCAAAGACTTAATCAAGGCGTTCTTCTCATCTAGCTCCGACCTAAACGTGGGACAAACCTTGCAAGCACCAAGCAGAACTGGCCTAGACTTCATCTCCTCTAGCTCGCACACAACAGTAGCAAACTTGGACTGCAACGAAGCTAGATCAGACTTAAAGATAGGACACTCATCACATTCAAGCACATCGCTAATGATAGGAGCGTCCTTAACCAGTTCTAGTTCATTCTTGGCCTTAGCGAGCTCATGAGACACGTCAGCAAGCGAAGTCTTAGCAACATCTAAGTTCGCGACGTTCTCATCATGCTTGGCACGGAGAGCAACAAGATCATTCATGTGATATATGCAGCCAGCGCACTCATCCTCACTAGATTTCTCCCTAGCACAAGCCAGCTCAGCCCTTTCTACGCTCTCTAGCTGCTTCCTTAAGCAGCCTCTTCTGGTTGTCGAGAGCGGCGTACAACTCCCTAACCTCTGTATCAAGCAGGTCGATCGTGGAGTTTACCTCTGAATCGCTCTCGGACCCAGGAGAAGAGCCGGAGTGCGTCGGTGTAGCATGTCCACCTGAAGACGCACGAGCACCATCGGCTTCGCCCGCCATGGTGCAGAAGCTCTTGCGCCGACCGGCCGCCAAGCAAAGGCCGATGAAGCCGGTGGCTTCCTTGTCCCGCTTCTTCTTCTTCTTGTCGTCGTCGTCGGAGGTCGGTGAAGAAGAGCGGTCGGTGTCGGAGCTCTTGTCGAGGTCGCTGAGCTGCGCCAGGAAGGCCTTCTCCCGCTTCTTGGCCTTGTACTGGAAGCGCTTCTTGAGCGACTCCTTGTCGAAGCGTCCTCCCCGGTCACGACTGCGGTGCTTGTGGCGCCGACGCTCCTTGTTGGAGCCTCCCTCGTCGCGATCGCGGTGGCGGTAGTAGTCGAAGGAGTTGTTCTGGCCACCGCCGGACTTCTTGGGGCAATCGGCGATGAAGTGGTTCAGATCGCCGCAGTTGTAGCACCCGGGGTTCTTCTTCCTCTGCCTGTTGTGGTAGACGCGCTGGAACTTGCTGATAAGGAGGCACAAGTCGTCGTCGCCCAGCGTCTCCAGCTGCTCATCTGAAATAGAAGGCAAAGAGGCAAGAGAAAAGCCAAGAGCAGAGTTAGCGTTAGAGCCCGATCCACCTCCTGGGCCAGTCACAAGAGCGACGCTCTTGGAAGGAGGGGCACCATTGAGCTTGGCTCGTGTCTGGTTATCCACCTCCGTGGCCTTGAGCTTGCTGAAAAGCTCGTTCACCGTCAGAGTCTCATAGCCAGCAGACTCAATGATGGTGTTCACCTTGAGATCCCACACAGAGCGATCAAGTGCGTAAAGCAACTTAAGGGCCTTCTCATGCTCTGTGTACTCAAGGGCACCAGCAGATCTGTTCGCATTGACCTTGTTCACAATCGACTGAAAACGACTGAACATCAGGTCAATGCTCTCACCCGTCTCCTGTGTGAAGTTCTCATACTCACGCCGGTGAGTCTCGAACAGTCTGGCCTTCACCTGAGGTGTACCCTCGTGGTAGTTCTCAAGACACGTCCAAATTTTGTGGCTTCCTGAAAACCCGGGACGCGTGAGAACTCCGCACGAGAAACGCCAGCGAACAAGGCATTGACGGCCTTGGCGTTAGCCTCGTGCTGGGTCACCTGAAGAGGCGTGGCCCGAACAGCAAGCACCTCGTAAAGCTAGTTCGTGGTAATCTCCCAGACATCGGCTCCCATGCTCTGCAGGAAGGCTCTCATGCGAACCTTCCAGTAGGCGTAGTCCTCGCCGGAAAACACCGGGATCTTACCAAGACTCGCCATGGCCGCCGAGTGGTTTTCGAACCGGTTAAGGTACTGAAAACCTCAACCAAGCTTTGATACCAATTAAAGGACCAGATCGGCGACCAGAGAGGGGGTGAATGGGAGCCTCAAATTTGATTTGAAAAACCGAAGAGAAAAGTCCCGATTACACCCAACGCACCTCGGACGAAGAGTATCAGTACCGCATAGCTCAAAACGACTATCAGCACTAGAAATACTCTTGACTCACAAACGGAAGCTCGATCGAGAAAAGTCCGAACAAAATCTCACAAGTTCAACCACGCCAACAAAGATCAGAGCAAAGCGTTCGGAAAGCCAAAATATCTCAGAAACTCGAACAAAGCGGTTAGTGCATAGATAAAACAAAAACTAGAAATACTGGAATGAAATCTAGCTAACACAAGAACAACTAAACTAATTTTTGTTTTGCTTTTTCCAGGTTTTAATTAAGCAGAAAATTAATTAAACCTAGAGCAGAAAAATAAATCTAGAGAAGGAGCTAAGTGACTAAAACTAGAAGGCAGCCCTAAAACTTGATTTGCTACTCAAAAGAGACCTAAGAAAAAATCTAGCAAAATCAACAGAAAAAGAAAAGACTGGTGAAGCAAATCATCGAACACCTTACGGGCAGAGTTGTGCTGATGAAGAACGAGCACGATCAGAGTCGGGATTTCCCACACACGCACTCGAATCGTCTCCCTGCACAAGAATCACACAAACATCCAGCGCACACAGCAAAGATCAAAGAAAAACCTTGTGCTGAAATTCCCACGCATGCCTAGCTCATGCAGTGCTAGGCCATGTGCTGATGTGCCTCCATGCGCTGTCCTATGGCTGCCCTCTGGCTGGCCCGTGGCTCTTGTTCCTGCTGCGCGCCTGGGCTTGTGTGCTCTGCTCCCCACTAGAGCCTCCGCCAGCTGCTAGAATCTCGCGCGCACAGGCACCATGAGGCTGGCGCTGCTTGCCCAGCGCTCCCTGATCTGGACACACAAGAACAGAACAGAGAAGGGACCAAACAAAACCAACACAAGCCAACGAATTGAATCAAATCGACTGCTCCGAGGTCAAGAGGAGGGAAGGGCCTCCTTTCTCATGGATCCAAAGTTCAATTCTACATCCAAAAATTCTAACCCTAGGAGAGGAAGGAAGGGGAACCAGAAGAACCAAACCAAAACAGAAGGGGGCGACGGGCACTCGTGAACCACCTGAGTTGGCTGCCCTCCTCTCTCTTTTAACCCCTCTAACTCTCTAGACTAAAGACTAAAATACCCCTAGACTTAACTAACACTAGAAAGCCCGTAGGGGCAAAACTGGAAAAGATACATTGGACTTATCCGACGGCCGAGATTCTTTCTTCGACTCGAAGCCTTCTCCGCGATGTCGCCATGTGAACGAAGATCCGTTTCGCGGTTTTGGAGAGTCCGCGAAACCCGGGTAGATGGCCGGTTTTGAGAAAACCGCCAAAACTCCACGCGCAGGAAGATTCCCGTCTCCACGCCGTGGCCCTAGACGTCGTTCCCGCCTCGGCCTTCTGACGGCCCTAGACGCCGCCCGACGCCCATCACCTCCTCGCCCGCAGCGAGGCCCTAGACGCCGTCGACGCCCGTCGCCTCCGTCAGTCCCGAGACCGAAGCCCGTGCCTCCACGACTTGGCGTCTTCAACCGCCGTCAGCTTGGTTTTGTGGCACAAACCAAGAAACCCGTCTTCCGTCGTCGCTTGCGCCCTCGATCCAGGAGTGGACGCCACAGCTGCCGCCCGGCCTGAGCTCCTCCACGGCAACTCTCCGTCGACACTCGACGCCCGTGTACCTGCAATCCAAAGACCAAGCGCACGATCACACCGCACGGTTGACAATTCACTCATCACAGGCAGGATAGAGTACTCTCATTCCTCAAATCAAATATTAACTGCAAGTTCAGCAACACGTAGTGCAGCAAACGCACACAAGTAGTAATATAATTCAGTTACATACCAATTCATAATCCACCGATTATGAATGGGAACGAACAAATTAAAACAGACACATCAAAGTTTCACACGGGCAAGCAAATCGAAGTCAATGCTCGAACTGATCAAAGCAAGCACACAACACTAGAAAACACACGTTGAGGCATCAAACACTGCAATCTGGTTGAGCTGCTGTCACACTGCTTGGATGCGCCGGCCGGACGATGAAGCAGCCAGCAGACAAACCAAACCTCTTATTTGGAAACTGGAGATCGACGCGGACGGGCGGGCATGGCGAAACTCTGGACGGGTTGGCGGTGGCATGGGTGTAGTGAGTGGGACGGAGAGGATGCTGTGGTCTGTGGAATCGACAAATCTAATAAATAACGTTGGAAGCTGATACGGCAAGCTAATGCTGACTGAAAATCACATCGCGTACCTGGATGAGATTGCGGCTTGGGCATGGCTCCATTCCTTCACCTGAGGTAGGTCTTGATGATGACGCGCTCGCGGATGGAGGCGGATGCCGGGGGAAGCCTGGGCTCATAGCTCTCGCAGTGCGAGTCGTCCCGGTCGTCCCAGCGGAGCTTGGTCCACCAGGCCCGCTCCCCGCTCACCGTCACGGCCTTCTTGCCTGGTCGTCGGTCGATGAGGCGCGGGAGACGATGCAAGCTCCAGCACCCGCGGACGTGGAGCTCCTCCCACGCGGGCGCGGCCAGGACGGCGTCGTCGTCGCGAAGATGCTCCAGCAGGGGCAGCTCCTGGAGGTGTATCCTCCGAAGACATGGAAGCTCGAAACTAGTAGAAGAATGACGACGTCTGTTATAGTAGAAAATTGCCTTGAGATTGTAGCAGAAGAGGATGTCGAGCGTGACGAGACTTGGCAGCGCAGATCCACGTGGCATGACGCCTTCCAACCTCGGGCAATGCTCCAGCCGGAGGTGCTTCAGTGCATGGAAATCATAATCAAACTTCCAGTCTTTGTAGAAATGTGTCAGACTTTTGAGATGAGAGACATGTGCATTCTTCAGACTCCGCCCCACGTAATACGCATCCTTAAAGACAAGCACCATCCGATGGCACCGCTGGAGCTTGAGGCAGGAGACGTGAGTATCATCCAAACTACTCAGATCATTGAGGCAGGAGACGTGAGTATCGTCTGACATGCTAATTGATTTAGTGACTGCCAGAAGATACTTCAGACCATGGGGATACCGCTCCACTGCTGAGATCTCCACGTGACGCTCAGTCTCCCGAAAGGGAGGCACGTCATCCATTGACACCATCAAGACTCCGTCTGTCAGATAGCGACAGTTTACATCAGCATAGGCTGCCAATGACGCATGAAGATTGTTGGTTTTCACCGTGCCCTCTTCATCCTGTATCTTCCTAGTTGTGGCCTTGCATGATGTAATTTGAACATTGAAAGATTTCAAAAGTCGTCCACGCCTTACTAAATCTCTGGTGGCATATTTGAAGCTATAAAACAATCTGGAATCACTTATGCACACCTGAGCAACTTTTGGAGTACTGCAATCATGATTAACAGTTCCATCTGATGAGCATTGATCCAAGCAAAACACATCTGGGAATCTATCCAGCTTATGCCAAGGGAATCGTCTCAGGGAAGGAACGCCCCGGAGAAGCAATCGCCTAAGCTGGGGCAGATTAGGGATGTTGTCTGGTAGCTCCTTGATAGCCGTAGCAGATAGATCGAGCTCCTCCAAAGCATCAACTTCCTTAATGTCCACGGATTCTAGCTTACTACATCCGTGCAATGACAATCGCTTTATATGTGGTGTACCATCCAATGAGAATGAATGAAGGGTGCCATGCCCATCAAATGCCATCTCTGTTAATCTCGAGAATGAAATGAATTTCTTGTTGTCTATTATCTCGAGTTTTGTTAGAGTAGACAATGCAAGAGCCGAGAGTGGCAGCTCCTCAAGGTTGGAGCATTTGACAAGCAGAAGCTCTTTTAGAGTAGGAATGCTATGGAAGAAGTCGCACTGGAATGTGCTTATATTTGAATAGGAGAGATCGAGATAGAGCAAGTTGAGCTTTTTGTTGCTGTTGTTTGCACAGAGAGTAATTTCAGTATCTGGGAAGCTGAATGGACTTCTGAGGTTATAGCAGCCTTTAAGGGAAAGCAATTGGAGTTTTTGGAGACAACAGATTGAAGAAGGAAGCGACTCTATCGGAGTGTAGGAAATATCAAGAACACGAAGATAAGGGAGCTTGGCCAAGAAATCATCAGATTCAAGCTTCATGAACAACCTCGAGTGTTGCGAGCAATGCCTTATAATAAGTGTGGTCGGGCCGCTGGACCCCTGGCTCAACCAATCTCTGCTTACATGCCATCCTTGGTCGCCCACATGTGAGATCCACTGCATGCGCTCCAACTGAAAGTAATTTCCCTCACAGAGTTCACCGGATGTGAGGGGCTCTACAACAAGGCTATGATATGCTAGGAAGTGTGCAGCAGATATTGTGGCTTCATCATCGTTCGTTGCAGGAGAAAAAGGCAGCTGCAGCAACGAATACTCCCGAAAAGCCTCGAGGATGACATTTCCAAGTTGATATATATCATCACCATAGTACTGACAGTGGTAGCCGTCAGTGTCCTCCCCCATTTTTTCTTGGACACTTGGCTTCATGACAGGAAGGATGCCTTGAGCAGCCCACTGGCGGATCAACACATCTGAGCTAACATCAGCCTGGGCATCACACTTTGGCGGGTCAACATTGGAACTGCAGGGGATAAGCAACAGCATGGTGGCGTAGTGAAAGCACTGGACTGCCACATGATGCCAATACTTCTCCTCTCCATGGCCAACCGCAACAGAGATGTACTTGGCCGCTTGTTTCAGAGAATGCAGTGTGAGAATCAATATATTATCCCCAGAAAAGGATTTGATGACGCGAGGCTCATCTGGCTTGTTGCTCCTGTCATAGACATATTGGGAGGTGGTGGATATGATCCAGAAAGAACCATTCCACCCAGGGGCAGGAAGCCATAAGCCCTCTGTCGTATCATGAATATCGATGGGCTTTATTGGCCTGTCAAGATTGTGAACCACCAGCAGGTACTTCTTGGTCCGTAGATTTTGCATTATTTGAGGATCTATGAAATATTTTACCTCAAGAGGTGAGACTGTGTCATCCTGCTTCTTCTCCATGTTGTAGGTATAGTACCGCTGCTCAGCGTCTATCATGTCGTATTTATGTTCGAGTAGCCCGAGCTGCTCTGCCACTTTGATATGCAGCATGTCATTAATGTCGAACTGATTACCCAGCACTGCTGCTGCCTGCTTCATGTCCACCTCTATTACATGGTCGAAGGGACCATAATTCCTGATATTTACATCCCGAGTGATGCTCGATATAGCTCGAGTGAAACATGCTGTGGGTCCGACCCCAACATTCCACTGCACGGCATACCGGTCAAGTTTTTCTTCCAAGTTATGATATGCAGGGTTGTTGAGATATCCATTCAGCCTGGCCGCACAAATAAAAAGGGGTTCGTTAAATGCTTGATCAAACAACTTGCACTCAAGGTTTAGCAGTTAGTTAATCGTCTTCTCTTTTGTGCTCTTTTCTTTTATTTCATACTCACGTTGAGTCCTAGAGTTCATTTCTTATCAATTAGAAGGAAGTTTTTGTACTTACGATGTTTGACACACTTTCTGATGACAGTAAAGATGCATTAAGGTAAATGCCGATACTATTACATCCATATTCATGGACATATAAAATCAATTTGTTATGCATTTTTTTATCAACAAATGTATTTGATAATGGCAACAATAAAGAATTTGGGAGTGAAAATGTTAACATTAGCACTGGGCATGGGAAAGAGAAGGATTGTTTTTTTTTAAAATGGATTCCAGGCACAGGCTAATCTAAACTACTTATGAAAATATGAGTTTATTTCAAACATTTCAAGTACTGTTTGTGTACGTGATGATTTGGTGGTCTGTTTACCAGGATGATACAACCGAAATTTTCTTTTTTCAAGTTGGCTGTCACATGTATACCAAATGCAGCATCCACGGAAAAAAAATCGTATCCATGGGTGCAATCCCAACTCATCCTAACATGACGAACACATCGCATGTTGTAACTTCAGACTCTCGCTGGTGTGGACACTGCCGCTGCTATACGTAGAGGAAATATATAGACTACTCATGGGTCTCGATTGTCATGTTGCCGCTGTCGCTGCCAGTCTTTGATGACCTCCGGGATGGACATATAAAATCACTTTGTTCTGCATTTTTTATCAACAAATGTATTTGATAATGGTAGCAATAAAGAATTTGGGTGTGAAAATGTTTTTGATCGAAGTCAGCAGGGGAGGCCCCAACTTATTTTTTATAATTTTTTATCCCAGGCCTGTTTAATTTGCTCTCATAGGAAGTCGAACCAAGGCCTGCTGGCGGATGCTACTCAGGTGCTCTAACTAGACCTGGTCACGGGACGGGTCGGGTCGGGTCAAAGAAAACCTGGAATTTTTTTCTTCAGCCCGAACCTGCCCACCGGGCCGGATTCTTTTGGCCCAAGCCTGACTTGACATGTGCTCGAGTTGGGTGGGTCCGGATCGGATCCTACCCTATATTTTATTCAACCATCTCCAACTACCATTTCCTCTCTCCTCACTTTTTCTTTTTCTTTTCTTTTTTCTGCTATCTCTTCCCTTCTCCACCCCGTCCACTCCCTCTCCCCAACTCCCCTCCGGCCCCTCTCTCTGCACCCCTCCTCCCCGGCGGCTCGCCGCCCTGGTGGAGCTCGCTGCACCCGCCCCTGCCCCCCCCGGCGACGGAGCTCCGTGCGTGCGGGCGGCCGCCCGTCCCTGCCCCGGCGGGCACGTGCTCGGGCGGGCCGATGTGTGGCGGCTACGGCGGCGGGTCGACACAGGGCAGCTGCGGCGTGGGTCTGCGGGGCCGGCCGGCCACGGTGGAGATCCAGCGGCGCGCCTCCCCGGTGGAGCTCGCTGCGCCCACCCCTGCCCCCGGCAGTGGAGCTCCGTGTGCGCGGGTGACCGCCCGTCCCTGCCTCGCGCCACGTCCGCGCGTAGCGGACGTCCGCTCCATCCGCTGAATTTGCTGTGAGCCGGTCTGCTACGGTAGCATCCCGCGTAGCGGACGCCGGAGCAGCGAATTTTTCCACTATCCCGTCCTGGAGGGAGGGGTACCGGATGGGATCCCGTACCCGGTGCAGACAGCCTAACCTCTAGCCATTGGCTATCTAGAGGCCCTTTCGTTGGGAGTGAAAATGTTATCGTTAACACTGGATATAGGAAAGAGAAGAATTCTTAAAAAAAAAATGGATTCCAGGCACATGCTAATATAAACTACTTATGAAAATACGAGTTTCAAACATTTCAAGTATTGTTTGTGTACGCGATGACCTGGTGTCCTCTTTACCAGGATGCAACCGGAATTCTTTTTTTCAAGTTGGCTGTGCACGTATCAAATGCAAACCCACACATGTACACACACAAAAAAAAAAGATCGTATCCGCGGGTGCAGTCCCAACCGCGAAGCCGTATCCTAAAATGACAAAGGCGTCGCATGTTGGCAACTTCAGACTCCTCTCGCTGGTGTGGAGCACTACCGCTGCTGTACGCAGAGGAAATATATAGACTACTCATGGAACTCGATCGTCGTGTTGCCGCTGTCATCGCTGCCACGCTTTGACGACCTCCAGGATGGCGCAGGCAGAGTGCACCGCCAGCTACTTGCGGTTTGGCTGCCTCTGATCTCTCTCCGGTGCGTCCCTCTCGCTGGCAGTGCTGTTAATCTCGTCGGTGTAGGTCAGACTCGAGGATCGATCAGAGGCTGCCACGAAAGGAGGGTGAGAGCAGCAGCAAAGTAGCGGGGAGGAGGATGGTGCTTTGGGACCCACATAGTCGCATTTCCCTCGCTTAATGAGGGATTGATTTCTCTTACATCTGTCCATGCTTCTATTGGAACGCTCCCAGTATTCTATATAGGTTTGTAGTCCACTTCTTTAATTTTCCGTATCTTTGTATAATCAAACACTTAATTTTACATCCGAAAAAGATGGTATAGATCTTTCTTTCCCGAAAGTGGAAATTTCTACCATTGAAACTTAACATGGAGGCCCTTGTTTAGCCAATCGTAATGATAATAGATATATTTCAAATATTATGAACTAAATTTTACACTGCTTCATTATTTAGTTATTTTGATTTGTAATACACTTGGAAAGTACTTTTTATTATTTCTCTCCCATTTTTGCCAGTTAATTATATGTATTTTACACTAGATCTTTATTATTTAGGTATGGGTCAATCCAAATTAAAATAAAAATAATATGTTTTCATTACTTTTATTCCATATTTATCTATTTATTAATAGTATTTAACATGGATTGTTTATGTATCTATGTTTGCTTCCAAATTCATTGCAAACCAAACTACTAATTTTCCTTATTTTTGGATTCTGAGTTTCGCTCATTATTAATTGTATTTGACATGGATGATATTAATTGTATTTGATGATTTAATCTTGGTTATTGGTTATCATAACATTCATGGTGTAGTCGTTTGTTTCTAACTAATATGATAACTCTAGGATATGAGAGTTAACCTGGTGTTTATTCTAATACTTAAATATTAAGATAAGCCATTATCAGGGATGAACATGGTAATTTTGTTGTGACATCTAGTCATTCTATTATTTTTTTATTTGGATGCAGCATAAACTGAAGCCCTAGTATTTTTTTCCTTAGGAAAGGAAATAGTCTCCAGCAAAAAAAAAAAAGATAAGTAGCAAGGTGGTCCACATAAATTTGTGTATTTTTCTTCTGACGATCTAAATATACGGTCAAATTTTCTTTTATCCAATAAGTCTTTTTCTTTTTTATAAAATAGGTATCGTAAAATTGTGATTATAACAGTATATAAGGCTATTGTTTGAAGCAGCACTTTTTCACACCTGTACAATGTTGAATTAAGAGTAAAATGCACCACAAGTCCCTAAATTTCTCTCACCGTATCAGTCGGATCCCTAAACTCTCAAAATGCATTGGATTCTTAAACTATTTAAAGGAGTCCATCCCCGATTCAAAACATGTCATGTGAGCTTCTGACACCAACATGCCTGTTAATAAATATATTAAAAAAAGCCCCTCCACAATCCACATCTCTTCCGATATATATGCCCCTCCCTGCATCTCCTCCACCCTCCCTCCTTCCCCACGACTACGTCTGTGCGAACACCGCCTCCTAGCTTCCTCTGTCCCAATGACTAAGGCCTCCCCTTCACACTCACCATCCGCATAAAGCTTGGCCTGCTCAGCTCCCCAACGCGATCGCCCTTCGCTCTTGCCGTCAAGTTCAACCTCCTCCACTCCGACCCATCATCACCGGCTTTCTTCCTTCGGCTCAAGAAAGGGGGCACGTCTGCATCTCCTCAGCCTGATTCCTCCACCAAGCAACTGAGATACATCGCCCTCCATCTCCATGCACCATCTCGGGGCCTTTCCAAGCCACCCGAATAGGCCGTTTTCTAGCTGCATGGAGATCTCGCACCACCGATCCATCTCGCTGCCGATCTCCAGCAGCGCTCCTTGTCACTATCGGATGCCACAGACTGAACCTAGTGAGATCCTCGAGCTCTCCCACCCGTTCCCCGCTGCCTTCTCACACTATCGGCGTCGAAACGGTAGCCACGGAGCCACCCAGACCCGCTGCCCGCCACTGCATGTTACCAAGCTATTATGGCCGGCTCCGCCTCGTGCTAGCATGCGCCTCATGTGCACCGACCTCAGGGAATCTGGCTAGGCCACTCCCCATCGCTAGAAATTGACCGCCGGCGCCATGGCCGCACAGCGCCCCACCATCACCTCCTTCCTCTCGGTGACCTCTCGGGGGAATGGGGTGGCACGGGGAACCGATGCGTGCGATGCAGCTAGAGAGGCACATCATCGTGGGTAGTGTGGAGCTCACTAGGGATGGATGCAACGGTGGGGGATCTTGGTTCGGGCAGCCATGGTGAGCGCCCGCGCGCGCAAGAGAGAGAGAGAGAGAGAGAGAGAGAGAGAGAGAGAGAGAGAGAGAGAGAGAGAGGGTGCACACTGTAGAGGGATTTTTTTCATATGTTCATTAGTGTGGATCCATGATGGTGGGCCACGTCAGCATCAGAAGCTCACATGGCACATTTGGAATCTGGGGTGGACCCCTTTAAATAGTTTGATCACCCAAAATTGTATTTTTGAGAGTTTGGGGACTTTCTTATATAATGGGACAAGTTTAGGGACCTGCGGTGTATTTTACTCTTAAATTAAAATATTGTGTACAAATTTTACATGTTTCAGCATCGAGAAAAAGAAAACATGGCCATTATAACCAGCCTTGACATATTTGCCTAACTTGGGTGGTGGCCGATGTGACGGGGCCTTGTCATGGTGTACCTGACACCCCCTAGAATTCAAAGTTTATGGCATTCAACTAACCATATATTACATGGTTTTGGGGAAGTTTTATAATAAGTAAAGGCTAGTTGTAATGCCCTAGTCTATAAAAAAACTACTCCATCCATAGTAAGAGGTTCTTTCAGCCATTTGTATCGCAAACCTAGGCTTCTTGTATTCATCTCTTGCTCTTATTGTTTAGTGGTTCATTTCTTGATAGAGCAAGCATCATTAGTCTTTTAGTGATGCAGATTATATGGACGCATCCTGGATGGCTGTAAGAAGGTGAAATCGCATAGTTCATCAAGAAGTTGTGAAGGACCCTGATTGTTTTTGTAATAGGTGTTTTAATCTTCTTAACAATGTGGTAAAGAGCCTCTCTAATGGAATCGACCACTACTACAGAAGGGGACATTGATCGCCTTCGTTAGCCCTGGCTGATTTTGGGCCCAGGACTAATAAAGGCATTAGACCCAGATCCAACAGCTAGGAGGTGGGGCGGGGCGGGGCCGGGCCGGGGGGGGAGGGGGTGGGTGGGGGTGGAACTAAAGGGTCACAGTCCCGGTTGGTAACACCAACAAGGACTAAAGGACCCTTTAATCCCCTTTAGTTCCGGTTAGTGCTATCAACCTGGACTAAAGGGGTTCCACCGGTTATTTCAAAAGGAAATCATCCCAACTAGAGTCACATGTGCTGTGTAGGTGGAGTGGCAAAGAAGCTATGCGTGAGGCAAGAGGTCTCGGATTCGAGTCCTGGGTGCCAAACTACTAGGGTAACTAAAGATTACCAAACGTGAAAGGATAGGTGCCTTGATAGACACATAGTTCCATTGAAGGAAGAAGATCCCCCAATCACACAGACAACAAATATCTAGATCAAGGCTTCGCTCAACACCATGGGTGCTATGGTACCGAAGGGCAGTGAACTTAGGGTAGGAACGTGGTTCCCCACAGATGTGTGGGTTTGTGCAGCTTCGATGCCATATCAGTGCTAGCAGGACTGCGGAGGTATTGTCTCCCAGCCGTGGGGTGCTGAGTGCAACCCGAGCCCCTGAGGAAAGCCACTCATGCACGGCCTAAGGAGGGCTCGGGGTTGACTCCCTATCATAGGCGCACCAGCTGGAGCGGAGCCTACCTGGGACAAGCACCCGAGCCAAAAATACCCAGAGCCCTCCTCCATCGCTTGAGAATGGAGAGCCAACGGGGCAGGCTAGTGTGATGCACCATAAGCAATAAATATGTCCGATTCAATGTGTGCCCTTGTCACATCACATGCCTCTCTCTGAGGTGATGTGATCATGACAAGCTTGATCCCATCTTTCCACAGTGGATGGTGTGGTAGGGATGGCCTGTCTAGTTGGACTCTGGCAGTGTGTGCTGCCACGCCATCTGCAGAATCTAGCCCACCTACCCCAACCTTTAGACACCTGTTGGCAGTCGACCCCTCTACTATCACATGGGACCCGCAGAGTCCGCCTGCTGCGACAATGATGGACCAGGGACATGTGGTGGCCCTTGGGCAACCATGGTGCCTACGAGAAAGTGGGGACTAGCACGCCATGTGAGCCTATGTGTGGACGGCCTAATATGAGAAGATGTGGGTAGCGGATGCCACATACGTGCGCACTCAAAGATCCATAGTACGATAGTTGTAGCTCCTAACCCCCAGTCTAGTAGGTTGTACAGGGCTTCCCATCTATATAATGGGACTATGGGAGGCCCAATACTAGGAGAGGGGAGGGTAGGGAGAGGAGAATAAGAAGAAGAGTTAGAGCAAAGGGGAAAGCACCCCGAGCACTTTTGATCTTCCAGCCATCTAAGGCTAACTCAATCAAACTCCCACATGCAGGATGTAGGGTATTATGTCATAGGGTGGTCTGAACCTATCTAATTTCTCTTGTGCAATCCACATTCTCTCTACGCCATGCTCCAAAAGCTTCCCCTAGGCCGAGTCCCAAAGATGGTTTCCAAAGCCCCCTACTACCGAAGTTTACCCTCCGACAGTGACCTCAAAACCCTTGACATGATCCAGCGGACAATAACGTGCCACCAACCCTATCCTAGCCTCCAGCCAAGCAGCAAAGGACCACATAGCTTGAAACCAGCACTAGGACAGTTGATACACCAGTGGACTTGGAGACCTCCATGGTGGCTGAGGCCTGAACACAGAATCCAGCCACAGAAATAGGGAACAAGGATCAGGGCATAGCTCCTGGTGAAAAAAGAGAAGCCTGAATATGTGAACTGATCCAAAAAAAAGGCCCCCCACAATGCAGATGACCCAACAAAGGTCCTTGTTTTTTTAAATTTCATGTTGCTAGTTTCTTCTTGGCTCGAAGGGGACAAATGAAAAAAAATAGAGGGAGATAGGGAAGAGGAATTTTTAAAAATAGAGAGATTGCTACAGGGGGTCAGCTTCATGTCTTTTATGGAATATGACAAGGTGGAACCTCCTCCAAATTCGCCTAAGTTGGTAATTTATAAGTATCGATTGTCAAGTACATATACTTATTCCTTGTTTTTATCTTTGGAATCATGGAGTTCAAGCAATCTTGTAGTTGCAATCATGCTTGATTAAGCCACTGATTTGCTTCTCATGTTATTATTCGTGCACATATCTGCAGCCTTATTACCAGAAAGACTTGCAAAATTAATATAAGAATTTAAGCATTTCCTCTATGCTTGTTGATGTCATCTATGTTGAGTGAGATCACAGATCTTTGTTACTGCAAGTTGTTCCAAAGATCAACAACATCTTTGCTATCCTCTCTTCAGGATTAACTTAGAGCTTGTTTGGTTGGTATACTGATTAAGGTTGCAACCAATTTCCAACCGAACTTGCCTAAGGTTAGTTCCCAAAATTGTTTGTCACACTTTGGCTAGTCTAAGGAAACCTTATCAGATTTTTCTTGAGTCATTGATGCATGGGACTAAACTGCCAGACAAAGAATATTGCCATAGTTATGTCTATAACCAAATATCTACCTAACTTAGTCAAACTAGATTGCCTAATTAACCTTCAACGTGGCTAATGTGGCAAGGTATGGCTAAATTCCTTTTTTTTCTCTATGTAATTGGATAGAGTTTGTTAGTTAGAAGCAAACCTTTAAGATATAATAGTAGAATACTAGATGCTAGAACTAGCACAACACTACCCTTCCAAAGGACCGGCCAACCAGGCTATCACATACTGTTGGTACATTTTATCGTAAAACCTTTTGTGTAAGCTCCAGTGAAAGTTGAGGTCACCAAAAATTGTTAAAATTCTATCACAGAAGGTTCACAAATGTGGTTTGGTGCTATCTCAGTATAGTTCTTAATTTATTGCATGATAAGGTACTGTCACAAACAGTTCTGAGTTATGATTTGTGGATTTGTTAAACAGATGAGGAGTTCGGGTTCGTTTCAAGGGTGGGTTGGGGGGAGAGGGGTAAGTGACAGTCCAGTTTGAGTTAGGCTCTACAAATTAAACTATAATTGTAAACTTCTAGGAATTAGATTTTGAAGGTAACATACCAGAAGTTGATATCTTGCAGCTGATGATGCCATTCGGTCAATGGCATGCGAAACGGAGATGATTCCACCATGACTTATGTTTAGTAGTGGACTCCAATTCTCAGATTACAGGGATCCTGCCAGTGGTAGAAGTAATTTGAACTAGTTATTAACATGGAGGCACCGAGCAGTTTTGCACGAAACAAGGATAAATATTTGAACATATAGAAATTGTGTCATTGGCAAGTTTTATTTGAACAGGGATATTGCTTTCACATATATGGTTGCCATGTGACAAACAATATGATTATTAACTTGTGATCACATTTGAAGAAACAAAAACATCCATTATGAGCAGGGTTCTAGAAAATTTTCACTGGGGCACACAAAACAGATGTGAGTCAAGTGTGCAGCAAAATACTTTTTCAACACCTATATTGTCACCACCTATAGAACAAAGAGGCTCCTGGTTTCCAAATTAGTCATGACCAGCTCCTGGTGTCTATCTTGAGGCTTAATGGAGACAAGCTCCTAGATTGACATAACGTGGCAGTGTCCAATTCCAACCAATTGATCCATTGACAAAATATAAATGTGCTAGGCATTCATGCTCCTAGATCAAGTTGACTTGATCTAATCTTAATAAAACTTACCTCAAAGATGAATAAATATGCTAGCTTTACATATGTAATCATGGCAAAATATTTGATTACTGTATGAATGTTGTTGAATTTAATATTACTCACTGCTATAGTTAGTGTTTATTTACCTCTGGTTTAGACTTTGGGGTCTTGTTTATAGTGAAATTTTCAGTAATAACTTTGTGTGTCCTTCACCAAGAAAGCAACATTTAAGATGAAGGTTGCCAATATATGTTGTGTCTCCAATTCTGCTCCAAAAGCAAACACTTCAGTGCTCAGATTTTGAGAGTGCTAGTAAATCATTAAACAAGAAAGAAGGATAGTAGTACCTGCTGCAAAAGTTTGTTGATGTTGTGTGGATGACAAGATATGATCTAGTTGACTTTGCTCGTATAAATATTTTTGATATATTGATATTTTTGGTATATTTGTCACTAGAAGATGCAATCAATTGCTTCAATAATGAAGGAAGAAAGCAATTATTTTTTTTGTAGGAATCAATAACCAAGAAAGGCATAAATTATCATATAAAGCAGCACGATGATTTTTTTTTACTTTTTCCAAATGATCGCTATGGAAAGAAAGGGCGCAAAACAACAGTAGGTAAAAGAAAAAGGATAAAACAACATAAAAGTGCAAGAATGACGACGGATATTAGTACCTGGTGCAAAAGTTTGCTGATATTGAGTGGATGACAAGATATGACCTATAGTTGACTTGCTGGGTTTCCGTTTGAAGGGGGTTGGATCATATGAATCTTTTTGGTATATCAATTTGTCGTTAGAAGAAGCAATTGATTGCTAGAATGAAAGAAGAAATCATTTTTTTAGGGCAAAGAAGAAATCATTCATATTATGTAAGAACCAATAAATGAAAGAAAGGCATTAGCTGTAGTGTAGAACAGCAATGGAAAGGGAAGACCTTTTATTTTTCACTTTTTTCAATTGATTGCTGAGGAAAAGAGGGGCGCAAAACAACAGTAGGTAAAAGGAAAATGATAAAACAACATAAAAAATGCAGACTAACAGAAAAGGAAGCAGTTCTTCTTCTTTTTTTTTACTTTTTCCAACTGATCGCGACGGAGAGAAAGGGCGCAAAACAATAGTAGGTAAAGGAAAAAGGATAAAACAACATAACAGTACAGATTAACAATATTGGAAGCAGCAAAAAAAATTATGATTTTTTCTAGAACTGCTGATTGGATTGAAAGGCGTAATTGTAGGTATGGGGTGTTTATGGAGGATGGATGGGATTTTTTAGCATGGAAATGAGAGAACAAGAACTGCCAGGTGGCTGCAAATCAGCAAAATGAATAGCTGGGAGAGGGATCAGCAATTGTCCATTGCTGTACTGTCTTATATAGATAGGAAGTCAGGAACAGAGGGGCAATATTCTCTGGTTACGACAACACGCAAAGTATGCATCCCTCGCAAAGCTAAAGACTAAATTTGAGAATTCTGAAGAAATGGATCATACCATGTTTAAAGTAACCTGCATGTTTAAAGAACAAAGGGCATCTCAGGATGGAGTGACAACCTTGACGAAGCACAATGGCACGCCTTAATAAAGCACAAGAGGCAGAGAAAAAGAAGAGTGGTAGCTAGTAGTCTTGCTTTGCTTGGACGATTGGCAAATTACCTCAACAACTAAACAACTTGAACAAGAACACCTTTATCAGCAAGGCTACTGTTGTTATGTTCTTACACAGAATTGCAACAAGTAAAGCATCAGCAAATCCTTCTGCGACAAAGTTGGCATCCTTCGCCCGTTGGAAAATTCTCCCATACCTTCCTGCAGAAGATCGTCTCTCCTTGACCTATACTATTTCATTTCCTCTAAGCACTTAAGCAGAGCTCCTGCCATTTTTCATCCAAAAAAAATGCTCCGGCATTACATAAGACAAGGAAAACTAACGCACAGGTGAATAATTAACTATTGCTCCGGCGCCGCCTTTCGCCGCGTAGTGTCCTTTTTGTTTCTCCTACACTCGTCTTGCCACAGCCCGCCGCGTCGCGAACCCAGCCGTGGACCAGCAGCTGCTGGATTCCGTGAGCGCAGCTGCCCATGTTCCGTTCTGTCAAGTGCAATAGCTTTTCTTCAAGCAAGCTGCCTGCGAGACTAAAGTCAATCGTCTCTAGCTGAACCTGCACAAACCAATAGCGCTAGCTAGTGTTCTGGCCATCGTCATGCGAGTGTAGCTGCTGCTTGAGCTTAGGCAAGTCAGTCACAAAAAAAAAAAAGAGCTTAGGCAAGCCAGGTACGTGGTATTAGAGTAACCGTGAGCCTTAATCTTGCTTGCTGCTAGCTGTCCTTCCGACGCGGACGAGGGATGCCTCGAGCCCGCGTGCCTTGACGCTGCATCAGCCAAGACCTGGGCGATTCTAAATTACGGGCGACCGTAAGGAGGCCTCCTCACGGTCGATTTTCCGACCGTCCTTTTTTTCCTTTTTAGGTATATTTTTTGTCGTTTTCTATAAAAAAATTCAGAGAAACTTTTCATGGAAAAAATTTTGGGAGAAGAAAGGGGAAAATTTCAATGAGAAACTTTTTCAAGAAAAATGTTTCGACGAGAAAAAGAAAAAAATTTAATGAGAAAAAATTTGGAAGAGAAAGTTTTAAGAAAAATTGAAGAAAAAACTTTTACATCCAAAACCAAAAAGAGAGAAAAATATTTGTAAAAACTTTTGCATCCAAAAAAAAGAAAAAAAAGAAAAGGCAACGCCGGAACCCGAGGAGCTCGCAGCCGGAGGCGAGCGCCCGGGAGGAGGACCCTCCCGTCGCCGGCGGCGAGAGCCTGGGGTGCGAGCCGCCGCGCCACACGCGAAGCTTGCTCCGGGAACCCCGCCATTGCGCCGCCGACCCAAAGGTCTGAAGCTCGCCGCACCTCTCCGCCGCCGGGCCACCGCGCCGCTCGCCGGAAATGCTGGGAGCCGGATCCAGACCAAGAGAGAGAGAGGAAGGAGGAAAAAGAAAAGAGACAGGAGGAAGGGGCTGGATGCTAGAGGAAACAGGATGAAGGGAGGAGATAATACCCGGCGTGGGACCCACCATGTGCCAGTCGCCTGTGAGTTGGGCTCCATCCGGGCGACTGGAAAACCAGCATTGGGGCCAAGACCCTCGTCGTGTGCACCCAACGATCACCACGCGGTGACGTCACACATTCACGGGCATTCCAACCCTTAGCGGCATCCGATCGAACACTTTGTGGGCGTGCCGCAGCCGACCACCCGTTGGCCACACGCACACACACGCATACCCGACTGCGCTAACTAACACTTGCCACTTGGCGTGTTCACGTAGGATGCCACATGGACTGACAGGTAGGCACATAGAACCCTCCAGCAGGCCCACTAACTCGACTATAGGCCCACCTGACCGTGGACCCACTAGCTAATAGTGGGGCCCACTGATAGCTGTGACTAGTTGACCGCGTTGACCACTAACTGAGCATGACCGCGGGTCCCACCGACTGACGTGTAGGCCCTGCTAGTAGACCCGTGACCCCACTACCTGACGCACCGGGCCCACTATATGGGCGGACCCAATTTGCCTATTGACTACATTGTCAGATCCGGGGCAGCGGAATTGCTTACATCTGTAGAATATTCTAGAATAAGGGATAGCGCATGGCATGTACATTATCCTATTATAAGTACCCGTACAGGAGTAGAACTAGTCGAATAGAAGAAAACTACCCGATAGACATTGGGAAGGACTCTAGTATTCGACTAGGACTTCCATATAACCCTGCCTCCCAGACTATACAAGGGCGGGCCGGGAGCCCTCCAAAACATAATCTCATCTAAGGCAATATAAACCACCAACAGGACGTAGGGTATTATGCATCTCATGGCCCGAACCTGTTTAAAGCTTTGTGTTCCTTGCACCGTTGGTTCCAGACCTCGGCAAAACCCTACGTATAATCAACCACCTTTGGGTATCCCTAAGTGGGCTTGGAGGCTAAACACCGACAGTCCGCGCGCCAGGTAGGGGTGTTTATCGAAGGTCGTCCGGCGAATTCGATGGCATCCTTCAACTTCAACTTCAACTGCACCGCACTCGACAAGGGCACAACTTTCAGCTCTTAGGTCTACGTCGCCAATGGTCCTCATGGCCACGACAGTCACCTGGCGACCAGGGAGACATCCGAGGTATCTGTGTCATCAACTATCTGAATCGCCGACGAGCTTGTCGAGGATCCCGGCGAGATCCAACTCATCAAGCCAAAGGAAAGCACCGTGCAGGAGTCCGGGCTCTGCCCGGCTTCCGTTCCCATCTACGCCTATCTTGCAGCTGGTTTCCTGTCCAAGGCGGAACCAACGTGAATTTTTTTCCGTTTTGGAGTCCAGGCAGCTACGCTGCATAGGGCCTGTTTGGTTGGAGGCTTGGCAAAGCTGCCTGGGCCAGGCATTGCTCCTAGGCATTCGATTTTGATCGCCTGGGGCTGATATCTGCCCAGGCAGCGAGCTGCCTACCAGGACTCCATCCAAACAAGCCTACGTGCCTCGCCTCCGAAGCAGAGTCAGAGGAAAATAAGGCCTGTATTCGGAATCCAAGTCAAAGTCAAGAGGAGGCGTGTCTTCCTTGTTTAGAAAAGAAAAAAGTTCAATTTTTTACCATCCAACTATCGCCCGAGTTTGATTTTGGCCATGCAACTCCAAAATCAGGTATCCTTGACCATCGAACTATCAAAACCGTTCATATTTGACCATTCGGCTGTTTTGAAAGGTGGTTTTGCTGACGCAGATGACACATGACAGTGGGGCCCATATGTCAGCCCATTTTCCTCTCTTCTCTCTCATCTCTTTATTTCTTGTCTCCCTCCTCTCTCTCTCTCCGACGAGCAGGGGCCTGGAGTAGGGGCGGAGCAGCCGCCACGTCCATGGCCGACTCCTTCCCTCCTCGGCCTCCTCCGCGTCGCCTCCCTCCCCTCCCTGTTCCTGCGCAGGCTAGCCGATTCGAGCTCGCGGCCGGCGGCAAAGGAGCGGGCCGGAGCCCGACGGTCAGTACCTCATCAGTCAAGCTGCGCGGACCCTGCGGTGAGCTGGTCGAGGAGCAGGGGAGCCCTGCGGCAACGGAGCACCAGGGGTTGCCGGTGCGGGAGCGGGGGCAGCGGCAGCTGCGGCCGGAGCGGGGCAGCAGGGGACCCCAGCTTGGCCCGCCGGCGGGGAAGGCATTCCGCGCTGCCGCGTGCGCGAGCGCGTGCCCCGCCGCTGCTGCCGCACGTAATGGCAGACGGTCCGCTCCCAATAGCGGACCGTCCGTAGGTCAATAAGTTCGGACGTCTGAACTTCTTGACCTGCCGACGGTTCGCTCGCCGTGGCGCCTCACAGACGCGTCAACATGGAGCCGATGCTCGAGGCGCCAACGCGATCTGATACTGTCGCCGCTCGTGGCATCCTCCACTGCCGCCGATTGGATCTGCACCGCCGCGCCCCCGGATCTGCCCGCGGGCCGCCGCCTGGATTCGGCTCGCCGTGCCGCCGGGAGTCTGCGCGCCGGGAGCCACAGCCAAGGTCCGCTGGGGAGGGCATCGGGCCCGCTCGCCGGGGAGGAGCCGGGCTCCGCCCGCAGTGCTGCGCTGCCGGGAGCCGTGGCCGAGCTGCGGCCGAGCCCCGACCTGCTCTATTCTCTCCGGCGAGCAGATGAAAATAGAGAAGAAACAGAGAGATGAGAGAGAAGAGAGGAAAATGGGCTAACATGTAGGCCCCACTGCCACGTGTCATCCACGTCAGCGAAACCACCTTTCAAAACAGCCGAATGGTCAAATATGAACAGTTTTGATAGTTCGATGGTCTAGGATACCCGGTTTTGGAGTTGCATGACCAAAATCAAACTCGGGCAATAGTTGGACGACCAAAAATGGACTTTTTGCTTTAGAAAAAAGAGGCTACAACCTGGAATAGCAGCGCACAGTTTAGATGGAGCAGAGCATCAGGCATCGGGTTCCTCCCCATGCATGTGCCTCTCAAAATTCAATTTGAATCAAACTCACTCCATGCACACGCAAGGCTAGCAGCTTCGCGGAAACGCTTGGCGATCTGCCGGTGACTACTTTGGCTTCGCAAGGATGCTCGGCGACTGACTTGTAGGACCTGCTAATAGACCCGTGACCCGACTAACTGACGCACCGGGCCCACTATATGGGTGGACCCAGTTTGCCTGTTGACTACATTGACAAGTAGGACCCACCTGTTAGTTTGATCGTTGACCAACCCTTGACTGTTGACTGTTGACATAGTCAACATGGGCGCCACATCTGCCTGACAATCTGGTCCCACCTAACCTGTGGGGTCCACATGCTGACATGTGGATCCTAGCTGACCCAATTGATCCCATTGACTAGTCAACTCTGACCATTGACTTGGTCAACCATGACATCAGCAAGGCCACTAATGACATCTTCAGCCATATGTGGACCAATCCAGAACTAACACGAGGCCCCTAACCTGCTGAGAAGTCTTCCTATGTTCCTAATTTGTTGTTATTTGGATCTTATTTGCTTCTTTATTTGGAGTTGATTTGCTAGTAGAATATTGTGATTTGTTTGCATCCGTATATTAGGATACGTGGAAGACTCGAACGACTTCGTCAACCTCGACTTAGAAGCAGAAGATGAAGAAAAGGACCTTGCTCTAGATTTGGGCCCATCCTAAATTTGAATACCTATTAGCCATTGCAAATCTAGTATGCTAGCGATTTATTTATTCGCTTGGATGATGATGATAACCCTGCATAGCCTTACTTGTACTCCTTTACCTTGTACATCGTATTCCGCTTTATATACCTGAAATGCTATACTTTGCTTGCATGTGTATATGTGGGATGGATGGATAGGATTCTTGGCGTGTGTTGGAGATACTTTCCGAGGAGTTGGTGATTAGGGCTTTTAGTGGGGGTGAGCATAATTTAACCCAATCCTCATATTGGAGTGCTTGGAGTGTGTATTTTGGGCACACTTTACAGAGTACTTGTCATGGGTACATTTGGTGGTTTACTTGGTTAAGGAGTTGGTGGCAATACCTGTAATGGGTGCAGTTGCGGACCACTGTGGTGGATACGCTTTTGGGACGATGACGCTCGCTTCGACAAGTAAGGACTGAGCCAGTAGGATCTGGTGATGGAATTATGTTAAACGTTATGTGGGTGGGTTGGCCCGAGGCTAGCAAATGCGGTATTAAGCCTATAGGAGGATAGAGTATCAGTGCAGGGGAAGAATTTGCTGACCTCATGTTCCTCGATATGCAGGACCTTGCGGGGTCTAGGTGGGGAGGCTTCACAGTATTGGGTCGACCTCTTGCAGGTGGATGTGCTCAAGATTCGGGAAAGTAGGATGGTGCCGTAACTAGTGTCTTCTACTGGTGGGGTGTCGTTCAGGCGGTCGACGGACTGTCTGTCTTCGCCTCGTCTAGGTGTACAAGCTCTGCAGAGTTAAAACTATACGTATAGCCGCGTCCTCGGTCATGGACATCTCTTGAACCTGCTTCGCTGACTAGGTCATGGACATCTCTTGAACCTGCTTCGCTGACTAGATTAGTGTTACTTGATTTCTATCTCACTCTAGTGGTTACTTCCTGTCTTCGGACGGCTGAGGTGTGAGGGAAGGGAGCTCTCACATCGACCTGGGTTGGTTTGGAAGGTGTGTGCTGACCGAGAACCTGGAATGCCATGACGGCCCGTGTCCTGGAGATGTGGATGATGGAACTACTTTGCTACTTGCTGCTGTATAGGAAAACTCTAAGCCATTCCTTGTCACTTTTGTACACTAGTATAGTCCACTTTAAAACTTGCGCATTGAGGATGGTGATGTGGTCCTATCCCGTTCCTTGGGGGTAGATCATTAGTTGCAGGTCCGAACTTGAAGCTCGAGACCGATCATGAAGATGCTACGTCAGAAGGATTACATTGCTTCGCTCAAGGTTGCCTGTGGTGAAGACCGGAGATGAAGATTTGACGCCCTAGCTACCACTTCGCAAGATTTCTACTTGTTGTTTAGCCCAAGGGGCTTGTACCATATCGTGTTCCAAGTTGTTTTGGATGTAAAAATTCGATATTATTCTCTGTTATCGTTGTATGGAAATGATACTATGCTGAAATAAGTTCTGTAGGTGATAGCTATTGATTCTGGGACTATCACAAAGGTACAGGGAGTCGGATTCTTAGAAATAAGAATCCAGTTCGTTTCAATAGCTTCATCACATATCGAGCATTTTGTTATGCTTTAGCTGAGGACATTGCTAGAGTTAACCAGAGCCTTGCCACCATGGTTGGAAGTATGCATGGCCAGCAGGCTGCAGCAGGGCATCTTTTTACACAGAATGCCTAGTGCAAGCTCTTTGGAGACCGATATAGTTGGAAACTGTTAGGTTGATCTCCTTCCTAATAGGCCCAACGGCCTATTAGGCCCTTAATCCGCGCCCTGATCGGGGGCGTCCAACCCTTAATGGTTGGTGGGCCCCCGTTGCACTGCGCTATAAAGAAAGGTGGAGGCCGGCGGCACACGGTACGAGGTTCACCTGTGCGCCGCCAAAACCACCGAAAACCCTAGCCGATCTGAGGGTGCGCAGGAGCAACGGGAAGCCTCCGCCTCTGCTTCACTGGCGCTTCCTCCGCTGCAGCCGACTCCCTCCCGCCGTCGCCGCCACCGTCCTCGACACCGTCGGCCCGGCGTCGACCTCTCTGCTTCACTCGTCGCCGCCCTTGAGCGGATCTCCATCAACGAACCCGAGATGGCCGCCGGCTCGAGCTCCACCGGTGGTACAGAAGGTCTCTCTCCCTCTCAGTGTACTCTTGTGTTCTCTACGTTCTAGATCTAGGAACATCTTGTGCTTGAACAAAGAAAAGAGAAAGAGATCCATCTTGATCGTGCACTGTGTTGATTCTAATATTAACAGCTGACTTTCAGAGGCATCAATGAAAGACCACTGCTGCACTCAGTGAAATCTAGTATTTGGATTTAACATGAGAAGTCAATCAATGTTTTGCAAATAATGCATTTCATAGATAGCAATTGTAGTCAATATTTCTGCAACTTACAATTTCACTGCAAAGAGATGTGCCAGACTGGGCAAGAAACAACATATTGGCCTCTCAAATAAGATAAAAACAGAATGAATCCTAGCCAGCTTCAATAAAAAGTGGACGCTTTGGTATAATGTTGGGAGAGTGGCAGTGGCACCTCTTTACGGATGAAGTTTTTAGCACAGAGCAGATCAACCTTCAAAAAAATATGTTGACTGCTCTTCACGTACCATGATTGTCACTGGCACATAAATATAGACACTTGCTTAAAGTTTCTTTTTTCTCGAACACCCAGGAGAGCTGCGGATCTATAGCACGATAAAAAGAACGAAGTTCAGTCTACCTCTCCCGTGGGTCTGCCCACCGCTCCCGTGGATCTGCCTTCCCGTAGCTCTACCTATCGCTCCCGTGGCTCTGCCTCCCCGCGCATCGCCCCACGTCTCCCCCACTCGTGAGTAGAGCAGTTTTCAGCTCGCGCTGCGCTCCAGCCTCCCCTCGCGCTCCGGCCTCCCCCTCTCCCTCCGCTCTCGCCCCCCCCCCCCCCCCCCCACGTGCTCCATGCTGCCACCCGCTCTTGCCGCCGCCATCGCCGCTCTTACCTCCCCCTCGCACTACTCTCGCCTCCACCTCAGAAACCCTCCCCCTGACCCGCCTCGCCTCTCACCTCCCTCCCCACAACCTCGTGCCCGACGGTTCCTCCGCCCCCGCGCGCCCCTACCTCCTTCTCCGCCCCGCATGCTCCAGGCCCGCGACCTCCTCCTCTTCCTCCCCCTGGCGCCACCCCTGCTGCTTCGCCGCTGCCACCGCATCCTTGACCCCTGCCCCACGACCCGACCCGACCTGACCCCGGTGCCCACCTCGCCCTCACCGTGGAGCCGCCGTCGCCTTATGTCACACCCCAAAATTTCTATTTTGGGTTGTGATTATATTTTTCAAATATAATTATCCATTTCTGAATTATCCGAGAATCTTCCAGATTATTCTTGTAATTATTCTCATTTACCTAGAGCTAAAATCCATTTAATGGAAATTCTAGAATATTTTTTCTTTCTTTTCACGAGATTCAAGTATTTTATTTGGACTCCTCATGTCCCAAACTATCTCTAGGATTTTTCATGGAATTTTTTGGATTTTTAGGATATATTTTTTTGTGGATTAAAAGAATTACCTAGACTTTTCTAGATTTGTTTTAAGCCCAAAAATATATTCTAAGTTATTAAAATCCTCTCTTTTCTTCCCGGACTAGATTCAACTTGTTTTGTTCCCGTCCAATTCCCCATTCTTTAATCTTGCTCTCCGATCAAATTTGGCTTAATCCATCTTTTTCTCTTGTGTACATGCTATCAAACGGCCCGTTCAGCTTCCGCCAGCTCAATTCTTCTATTGGCCTCACCGTCGCGAACTTCGCAGATTGAGACTGCTCCTTCCCTCGACCTAGCACGACACCTGCCTAGCTTCTCCCTCTCATTCTTTTCTTCCGCACTTATAATAATTAAAATAAATCTAGTTTATAGTCTTCTTTTCGGTTATAACATAAATATTCCGATAGCTGTATCTTTTCAACTGTAGTTCCGTTTTTAGTGTTTTTCGCGCTCTTGTGATCGTAGCTTTAAGCCATATCCTTTAGTGCATTCTTGTAATGCTTTTCTTTTGTTTTGATGAACTGTTCTTAGTTGTGCTTTGTTTTGCTTGTTTCTTGTATGTTTGTGCCCGATGCTTGTCACGAGTAGAAGAAGCGCAGTTCGAGAGATGTGAAGATTAAGAGCTTCAAGAGTAAGTGTTGAAGATTCTGAGCAGCTATTATTTGGAATAAATGCAAGTATATTCCTTAATCATATATCTGTCCCAATAACTTTTATTTATTATATGCTTGCATGCATTAATTTAATGGGTCTCTATTATCCTTATTGTTCATCCTTGTCCTTGAATAGCCGGGTTACTTTTATAAAATCTTTTATGTAGCTTGCATAGTTGCTTAACAATGGTTATGGGTGGTTTATGAAAACAATACTTGAGACATGATTTTATATCTTTTGGAACAATGTGATGAATCAGTGAAGTTAATTAAAATCAACCATGGAGCGACTATTCGGGAAAACAGCGCAACCACAAGGGCTATATGGCTCTGGTCTTTTGACTGATTAATTAGATTTCTCTAACTTGTTAGTAGCTTACTGAAACGCGCAAGAAGGGGGGACTAGGTTCAAGAGGGGTACTCGGTCTGCCAAAGGGGTTTGGTATGCCTATAGGGTACGCTCGCTTTGGGGGAGGGTGCACTCGCCTAGCGGCTAAAATCTCAGCGGGCTACTACTGGTTAGGGAGTTTTTGTAAAGGTCTCATAGTGTACCCATGTAGTCATATCTAAGGAAGTGTGGTGAGTGTACCTGATCAGCACTGCGTGACGGGTAACACGGCTTGTGGTGAAGGTGTACAACCTCTACAAAGTGAAAACTGATATATCAGCCGGGCTTACGGTCAAGAGCGGCTCGGACCCTCACATGTCTACTTAATTGAAATCATAGCTTTAATTCAGTTATTTAATGTTTCAAGCTTGATTTATTATTTAGTATTCAATTTCTTTTTTATAAATATGGGATGGTTTCATACATGGTTTAGTAAATAGGCTCTTAATGTCAACTGTTATTTAAAATGCTTATCGCTTTATTCAGCCAATCTTTATCCTTGTTTAAGTCTTTTATGTTATTTATTTCTCAATATACTTGCTGAGTACGATATGTACTCACACTTGTTAAATCAACACTCATCAGAAGAGAAAGATGCTATGAAGATTTCTGAAGAAGATGTTGAGTTCTAGGCGTACGCAGCTCTCGGTCGATTGCCTGTGAAGTGTGGAACCTTCGTTTCCAGGATAAAGCTATGTATCTCTGATAGGCTTTTTAGTTGTTGTAAGTTTTTTTCTTGATATTATTGCTCGTTATTTCATTAGGATGTCACTATATGTATGGAATTTGATCCTGTCATATATATAGTTATCCATTCGGTTTTCTAAGACAAGAAGCTAGATTTATTTTAATTACAAAAAATATATGTAAAGGATAAATAATGTCACTCGGGTTTGGTCCTCACATACCGACACGGGGCATATCACTCGGATTTGGTCCTCCCAGTTGGTGCGATGGCCCATGTGCACGTGCGAGCTCCGATGCTGCCGTGACATCGCACGCATGGACGTTAGCGCCACGCCTGAAACCATGACCTGATGGATCATCATTTCCCAACCATCCACGGAAAATAATGTCATTTAGAGATAAGTTAACAAAAATGCAAACAAATCTCACTTATCCAGGATGCTCAACCAACCGCGAGCAAAGCTTTTAATTTATCAATTTTTATATATCTATGAAATGGACTTCATCTTTATCGTTATGACATTGTGTGCAACTTCTCTAAAGCCATAAATCGGAGCGGCCTAGAAGGCAGGGCAGGCCGACGCCACGCAACTAGAAGGGTATAGTCGTACTGGGTTGGGTCTCCATCTATGAGTCCACAATGGGCCTATGGGACGTAATATAATGATTGTTTATTAGTAGCAACAACAATAAATGCAGGAAGCACGCGCTCGCTGATAGTACAAGTTAAGCTATGCTCGGTGTTCATTGGAAGCCTTGATTGTTGGTTTATGAAGAGCATTATAGTAGTCCCTTCGATTTTATTTACATATTGTATTAGGTTTGTCATAAATTAAACTTAGCTAATTTTGATCGAGTCTATAGAAAAATATAGCAACACCTATACTGCCCAACGTATGCACTATAGATATATATTTCATTGCGGACTCAACAAAATAAATTTGGTATTATAAATATTATTTTTTTATAAATTTGGTCAAAGTTGTTGACTTAGGACAACAATCCTAATGCGACATGTAAATAAAAATAGAGAGAGTATACTCGAATAATGGGAGCTGTCGGAGGGTTATTAGTACTTCAAACTAAAGAGTAAATTTGGACATCCGGCAGTGTTCTCTCTTTTTCTCTTTATAAAGAAACAAAATAAAAATGTAAAGAGCAAAGCAACAAAGGTTTCAAACATAAAGAGCAAAGCAACAAAGGTTTCAGACAAATCTGCAGCCTACCAGTGCTTTACTTCCACCTTGTCTTGAGTATCTGCTGATCGAATTGGTTGCCTAAACTAATAAGTTACCCAGTGATGTCTTGAGTATCTGCTGATCGAATTGGTTGCAAAGAAGAGCCGAATTGGCTCAAGATATCCAATCCGAAACATTTCCCAGTGTCCAGACTCGAGTCTACACACCTCGAATTAGGAATTCCTACTTACATGGAAACTCGAGACACCATTTTCATTTTCAAAAAAAAAAACACGACCCACAGTGTGCCGCCGCTATTTAAGCATAATTTATTACTTGATAGCTAGCAGATTATATTAGCAGCCGCGCCGATCGATGAGCCCACGAAGCAAACATCCAGTACTAGATGAAGCAACACGCAGCAAATTAAATTAAACAAACTTTATTGATTTCACACAAAGCAGACTTACCAGTTACATACCAATTCAATCCATATATAATCAAATAATAACAGCAAGTTCAACAACACGTACTGCAGCAAACGCACACAAGTAGTAATATAATTTAGCACGCCGAGGTGGCCATGCTGATTATGAATGAGAACGAACAAATTAAAACAGACACACCAAGTTTCACACGGGCAAGCAAATCGAAGTCACTGCAGGAACTGATCAAAGCAAGCACACAACACTAGAAAACACACGTTGATGCATCAAACACTGCAATCTGGTTGAGCTGCTGTCACACTGCTTGGGATGCGCCGGCCGGACGATGAAGCAGCCAGCAGACAAACCAAACCTCTTATTTGGAATAAATGGAGATCGACGCCGGCGGGCGGGCATGGGGAAACTCTGGACGGGCGCATGAGATTGGAGGCGGAGGTTGCTGTGGAATCGACAAATCTAATCATCAATAATGTTGGGAGGTGATTGGGTGGATCAAGCTAGTATATGAAATGGCAAGCTAACCTGAGGATGAGCTTGCGGCTTGGGCATGGCTCAGTTCCTTCACCTGAGGTAGCTCTTGATGATGACGCGCTCGCGGATGGAGGCGGATGCCGGGGGAAGCCTGGGCTCGTAGCTGCCGCGGTGCGAGTCGTCCCGGTCGTCCCAGCGGAGCTTGGTCCACCAGGCCCGCTCCCCGCTCACCGTCACGGCCTTCTTGCCTGATCGTCGGTCGATGAGGCGCGGGAGGCGGCGCAAGCTCCAGCAGCCGCGGACGTGGAGCTCCTCCCACGCGGGCGCGGCCAGGACGGCGTCGTCGTCGCGAAGATGCTCCAGCAGGGACAGCTCCTGGAGGTGGATCCTCCGAAGACATGGGAGCTCGAAACTAGAAGACGACTCGCTATTGTAGTAGAAAATTGCCTTGAGATTGTAGCAGAAGAGGATGTCGAGCGCCACGAGACATGGCAGCGCAGATCCACGTGGCATGACGCCTTCCAACCTCGGGCAATGCTCCAGCCGGAGGTGCTTCAGTGCACGGAAATCATAATCAAACCTCCAGTCTTTGTAGAAATGTGTCAGACTTTTGAGATGAGAGACATGTGCATTCTTCAAACTCGGCCCCAGGTCATCGTAAAACAGATTTCTATGTCATTCGCGCACCGCTCTGTGCGAGCTCAGGATGGCCACGATAGCAAAAATATTTTGGTTCGCGCGATGCTCATCGGACGGCCCGAGTCGCTGCTCCGTTCCCCGCACCTCACCTCCTCGCTACATGCACATTGTGTACAGGCTGGAACCTTCTCGTTCCCTGCCGTCCCTCGAGCTTCCCCGGGCTTCTTAAAAAACCTCCCTTCCCTAAACATCTTGCCGGGCCGAAACACATACACGCCTCCACCGCTCGACCTTGCTGCTAGTTGATGGCAAATCAAAGGCAGCGGCTTCCGTGGTGCTGCCGGTGGCGCCGGCCGGGCGATTCTGGGGCTCCCGACGGCGGCCTCTATCGCGGTTATCGGGATCCTACTTCACGGTCGGGCCTCTACCCATCTTCCGCGGCGACCCCGGCGAGTGCCCCGACGCCCATCTCGCGCGCTTCGACCACGTCTGCCGCGCCAACATCTTCACGGCCGTGACACCGGCGGCCGCCGCCCGCATCTTCACGGCGTCGCTTGACGGCGATGCCACGTTGTGGTACGACCTCACAACCTCGATCGACGAGGGTTCGCCGCCCTCGCCATGGCACGCCGTCCGGGCTTCCTTCCTCGACTTCTACCGCCCGCCGGACGCCGCCAAACCCGTGTGTGCGGACCTCATGTCGCTGAGGCAGGGGCCCGGTGAGGTCGTCAACCGGTACCACCTCCGCATTCAGAGGACCCTGCCGACATCCCCGACGACGCGTTCCTGAAGGCTGCCTTCGTCGACGGCCTCGGCGCCGAGTTCTAGGACTGGTGGTGCCGCAGCGTCCTCCTCCTCCTCCATGAACGCTTCCGCCGGCGCTTCGTCCTCCATTTTCGGAGCATTCGCGAGTGAGCCCACGCCGCATTTCGGGTCATCTCCGCCAGGTCTGGCCGCGCCCTAGTCATTGCTCCCGAGTTCCTCTTCTCCATCTTGGGTCGTCTTCGCTAGGTTTGGCCGCTGGAACTGGAGCAGCCGTCCCGCGAGCTTAGAGGACCCAGTGCCTCCGTCCTAACACCGGCGAGCTGATTCACTGGCTCCTCATCACCGGCTCCTCAGCCCGCATAAGCAAGCGTCCACCAGCATCAGCCTCCCCTCACCGAGCTGCATCTGCCCGGCTGCTCCTCGTTGCCATCCCGTCGACGGACCACCGCTTCCCACGGAGCATAACCAGAACAGACCGCCGCCGCCCCCTTCTCCGGCCAAATCTGGCCACCATGGTGAGTCCCTGCCAGTGGTAAGCCATGAAACGGAACCCCTTCCCTCTCCTATTTCGTTTCCCCCACTTTCCCCCCTTTCCCGTGACCAAGCCAGTACCACCGTCGGCCATGGCAAAGATCTTGAAGTTCTTGCTGTTAGCCTCAAGAAAAAGGAGGCAATTACATTCGTATTTGTTGTGTCTTGGCATATCTACATATAACCCCCCTCCAAAGTTTAGTTTCCTGCAGTTCGGCCCAAGCCTACCCCTTCGCTAGTTCTTACACGTTCCTCTGCAGCATTAGAGATCACCTCTAACTAGGTGTCTAGGTTAGCTATAATTCAAAACATCTGTTCGGTTAATGAAACTAACAGGATTGCAAAACACTTGCTTCTAATTTGTTTTTCTTATTTTGCATACTTCTTTCCAAATCCTTGTGCGAATGTCATGATGAATCTCATCTGAAGAATGCTTAGCTTCAAGCGATGATTCACGCATGTATTTGCATCAAAGACAATAATAGTAACCACAGGTACGTGTTTGATATCAGCTTGTACTCATTTTTATATATTTCTGAGTTTCTAATTTCTTTTTATTCATTTTGAAACTGTTAATAAGTAGTCATCATGATACAAAATTTCGGAAACTGATGAATACAATCAATTCGAGCTCTGTACCTAATCCCCATGTAAGTTGAAATCCTGCATCAGCTGTCAATTAGTTCTAACTTGCATATTTCTTACTAACAGCATCAATTGACATTCAGCGACCAGTTGATGGCTATAGCATAACAGCATTACTAACTTGCATGAAAACAGAAAGAAGTATTATCACTACAAGGTAAGAATTAAGTCCATATAAATTAACTTAATGATTGTGACACAGGATTAATTAAACTTAAGAATCAAGGAAAGAAGTATTAATCTGAAGTATTATCATAGCATAACTCTGCTCCATGAGTGGAGCAGGAGCTCGAGAGTTCAACTCTGGATTTTGGTCGTTTGGTTCATTTTATCCTTACAAGATCAGTTTTGTACGGAGCGCATCTGGACTCTGGAGTTCTCTGACTCTGTTTGAAACTCGACCTGATACTTGAATGCATTGAATTGACTGCTATTTTGTTTGATGACAGCTCTGGAGTTAAGTTAACTTCACGTGTTGACAGTCCACCGCCACGCACAGGATGCTGGCGTTTCTGCTGCTGTCCGCAGCCGGCCTTTTCTACTCAAGATGTTCTTTGATCGGATTGGATCAGACAAAGAGAAGATTGCAACTGTCATATGGAAATTGGGACCATTATTATTGATCAACATAAAACAGCACATCATCCGTCACAGGATGGTAAAAAGGAATAGCTCGAATCATTATATTGTTCATTCATGGTATATAATTAATCCTGTGCTCAAAATTTTAAGTGTCACTGGAAAAGGTATGAACACTTCATTGCAATGATTGTGTTACTTGCCTACAAGTTAAAAATAAGAGCACATCTGATTGATCATAGAAATTTGACATAATAGTGGATGTTTTTAGCAAAGATCAGTGTCTTGCTTCTCTTGGGCTGGGCCTAATTATTATTTCCCAACAGAATACAATGACATACACATTAGCACATGTTTGACATAGGCTTTACACATGCAATGAGGCAATTGTTGATTATGTTTTAGTGCCACAAATATTCAAGTTCAAACTGAACATTTTTTAAGTGATGTATATTAAAACATGAATTGGATGCATCCTAGCAAAAAGAATGTAGAGAGTTTGGATGATTGAGCTTTGACACGTAACTAAACAAAGCATTATTTGGATATGTACGGAGTTATTCGTTTTCTTTTTTTTTGGAAGACCAACGGAGTTATTGTTTTAGGATAATAGTTTCAGCTTTAGTAATTGTAATAAATATTCTGATTTGGATACTATCAAGTCCAACAAGTATTTTTGGATAATATTAAAAGTATAATAATATTTGGATTGAACAGCTTACCAAATAAGTATGTGCCAGGTTCATGCTTCGAATATTATAGACTATTTGAATTCATGCATTTGAATTCATGCATTTGAATTCATGCTCTGAATAACTAGGATGTTGTCACACCCTGAAATTTTTAAATTTCAGGATGTGATTAAAATTTAAAATAAAACAACAATTTTCTCATAATTTTTAAAAAAATCCCAACATTTATTTTGTCCACAGAAAATTTAGTAAAAATAAATAATGATTGGTTGGTTTTATAAAATTAAACAAAATTGTTTTGTTGTTGTGCATCCATGCTACCTTGCATTGTTTTAAATGTTTGTGGTTCAATTTGAATTCAAATTCCTTGAGTTTGAATTTGATTTGAATTTATTTAAGTCAGTATGGAAAAAAAATCTGTTTTCGGCCCAAGATCTCAGCCCGGCCATTTTTCCTTTTCCTTCCCAGCTGGCCCAGCTGCACTTCCCCGGCCCAAACGGCAGCCCGGCCTGCTTCGTTTCCCTCTCTCCCCCTTTCACTGCCATGCGGGGCCCGCGCGTCAGGGGCTTCTCCTACCCCGTGACGGACTGGGACTCTCCCGAGTCCGAACGCCGCACGCGCCGCCATTTCCGGGCGTGGCCCGCACGCCAAGGCACCCCGCCCCGCCCTATATAAGCGTCGTCAAACCCTCTTGAACCCTTCTTCGAAGCCGCCGTTGCCTTTCGCGCGAAACCCTAGTGCGCTGCCTCCATTGGAGCCCGAGAGCTCTGCGCCGCCGCCAGCCCACCCCAATCCACTCCCGCCGTCTGATTTAGATCCAGTGGCCCAGATCTAATATGACCCGAGTCAACTAAACCAAATACTGGTCAACCGTGGTCATTTTTGCAAATAAACCCCTCCGTTTTTCCAAAATCAACCCTCCGTCCATCGCAGTTCAAAACTATTTCTGTTTTAGTCCAAATCTTTACGAAAAACACCCTGAGCTTTTCCAAAATAGAACCCGCCATCCTTAGTGCGTAGTTTTGCAAGCTAGCCCCTGTAGTTTAGGTTTAATCTCATTTTAGTCCTTGGTTTCTTTAAAGCTAGCCCCTTTTCTTTCAAATCTATCGCAGATAAGTCCCTAGAACCCTGTTTTAATCATAACTTCTTCGTTTCAACAACGTTTTCATCGATTCTCACGCTCACGTGATCCTTGCAACGTGTGCGATAGCTTTATGACCTTGTTATACTCTGTGAGCACAATTTTCTGTGTCTTACAAATCTTTTCTGTTAGTCCTTAACCCTTTAGTTAATCATGACTAATAAATTCCTGACTCACCGTTTAACCCATAGAATCGCCGTTTTAGCTCCGTTTTTCGTGTTTCTTGCGCTCTCGTAACCGTAGCAGCGAGCCCTATCCTTTAGTACGTTCTTTTAAAGTCTTTCTTTTGTTTTGGTGTATTGTTCTTAGATGTATCTTCTTATTTGCTTTGTATGTTTGCCCGATGATTATTCCGAGTAGAAAGATCGTTGTTCGAAGTTTGAAGATCAAGAATTGCAAGTGAGCAAAAGCTGATGAGCAGTGAAGAGCAGTAAGAGTAGCTTTTCATTGGAGAAAGGCAAGTGACCCTAACCATCTTTCTATCTATGCTTATATACAAGAGTACTTGATTTAATTGGAACATGGAGAACCACCCAAGAAAACAGTGCAACCACAATACTATATGGCTCTGGTCTTGGCTAAGTAATTAGATGAACTATATGTTGTGTTGGGGTTGTTCTGCTTGGTGGTTATGAGTTTGTGTTGTGGAGCGGGTGAAGGAAGCTGCGTCTTCTGAGGGACCGCATGGCAGGGACCAACACATACATATAGGGATTCTTTGTAAAGGCCTCATAGCGTCCCTATGCAATCACACCTCGGAAGTGTGGTATTGTGCCTAGCTAGCACATTGCGTGGTTGGGTTCAAAGTTCTTCGGAACTTTTACGCGAATTGTGGTGAAAGTGTACAACCTCTGCAGAGTTAAAACTAACCGGTTAGCCGTGCTCACGGTCAAGAGCGGCTTGGACCCTTATATGATTAATAAACTTAAAGATGGATATAAATCACATTCTGGTTATTTCTTGTGGCCTTGCTGAGTACCAACCATAAGTGTACTCACCCTTGCTTACTGCTGCTTAGAAGGAGAAGGTGTGAGAAGTATTTTGAAGATGTTGCTGAGTTCTAGGCGTACGCAACCCCCAGTCGATTGCCTGTGAAGTTTGGAGCCTTCATTTTCAGGATAAGCTGTAAACTCTGATAGTCTTTTATTTGTTGTATTTCTCTTTTTTGTGATACTGTTACTGATTATTCACTTATGATGTCTCTATATTTATGAAACTTGATCCTGGCATACATATAGTTATGCATTTGGTTTTGTCCTTAAAACCGGGTGTGACAGATGTTTGGCTTGCAGACACAAGCAGCAGTGCCCGGGTAGCTATCGTAGAGTTCAAGATTCATAACCTTAACGTTCAAAAGGTAAAAGAATTCAGACCTACCAGTTCAAATTGTCGCAGCATATTATATTATACAATAGATCTATTTTTTCACAAATGCTTAAACATGACTATTCAATGCAGAGTCTGCAAATCTTAAATTTTAAGTTCTAACAGAACTACTAAATTCTAATTGTTTCTGATAATGACTGCAAGTCCCTATAACCACTGCAGCAACAAAGGATGGCAATCCAGATGACAATTTATTTTTAATATTTTGTTTTGAATTTTGATTTTCTTTTCCCTTTGATTTCGTTCCTCTATTGTTTCTTCTTTTATTTACTTCTAAAAAAAGTTCTCCATTCAATTGTATTGTGTACCGTGGTGCTTACAACTGATGTGTATTATGATTATACCTTCTGCTCTTAAGTTTCTCTTCACTCACTACTTCCAAACAAAATCTCAGTTACAAGGTATACCACAGGTAAGCACTAAACTTACTCTAGTTCCTATTTCATAAATATCAGCTGAATTAATTACTTACATCTGCAAATCTGAAATTTCCTGTAAGGTGATATTATGCACCACTTGCTCTGTGAAAGCAAGAAGAGGCTCCAAAAGATTTATGGCTCGATTTGTCAATTACCAATAACATGTTTTAAGTGTAGTGACTCTGTAACTATATGCTAATAAGCTAATGACAAATAAAATGTGTAGATTGAACTGCTTTATAACAATGTGTTTTTGCTGGTAGATTTGTAGGGACAAAAACCAAATAGATGGTAGTTTCCATATTATTGTACGCATATATCTACCTTCATAGTTAATCTTCTATTTTCAAGGAAAAACAAAAAATGCTACTAATTTACAAGTCCATTATATAAGTAAATGCTGCTTAAATTTGGTTATCATTATGGAAAAAAACGTGGGCGCGCGAAGGCGCGCGCAAAGTACTCGTAATTAAAGACATGCACCATCCGATGGCACCGCTGGAGCTTGCATTCCTCCAGGATACCCAAACTACGACGACTCAGATCATTGAGGCAGGAGACGTGAGTATCATCTGGCATGCTAATTGATTTAGTGACTGCCAGAAGATACCTCAGACCATGGGGATACCGCTCCACTGCTGAGATCCCCACATGACGCTCACTCTCGCGAAAGGGAGGCACGTCATCCATTGACACCATCGAGACTCCATCTGTCAGATAGCGATGGTTTACATCAGCATAGGCTGCCAATGACGCATGAACCTTGTTGGTTTTCACCATGTCCTCTTCATCCTGTATCTTCCTAGTTATGGCCTTGCATGATGTAATTTGAACATGGAAAGATTTCAAAATTCTTCCACCCCTTACTAAACCCTTGGTGGCATTATTGAAGCTATAAAACAATCTGGAATCACTTATGCACACCTGAGCAACTTGTGGAGTACTGCAATCATGATTAACAGTTCCAGTTGATGAGCATTGATCCAAGCAAAACACATCTGGGAATCTATCCAGCTTATGCCAAGGGAATCGTCTCAGGGAAGGAACGCCCCTGAGAAGCAATCGCCTAAGCTGGGGCAGATTAGGGATGTTGTCTGGTAGCTCCTTGATAGCCGTAGCAGATAGATCGAGCTCCTCCAAAGCATCAACTTCCATAATGTCCACCGATTCTAGCTTACTACATCCGTGCAATGACAATCGCTTTATATGTGGTGTACCAACCAATGAGAATGAATGAAGAGTGCCATGCCCATCAAATGCCATCTCTGTTAATCTCGAGAATGAAATGAATTTCTTGTTGTCTATTATCTCGAGTTTTGTTAGAGTAGACAATGCAAGAGCCGAGAGTGGCAGCTCCTCAAGGTTGGAGCATTTGACAAGCAGAAGCTCTTTTAGAGTAGGAATGCTATGGAAGAAGTCGCACTGGAATGTGCTTATATTTGAATAGGAGAGATCGAGATAGAGCAAGTTGAGCTTTTTGTTGCTGTTGTTTGCACAAAGAGTAATTTCAGTATCTGGGAAGCTGAATGGACTTCTGAGGTTATAGCAGCCTCTAAGGGAAAGCAATTGGAGTTTTTGGAGACAATAGATTGAAGGAGGAAGCGACTCTATCGGAGTGTAGGAAATATCAAGAACACGAAGACAAGGGAGCTTGGCCAAGAAATCATCAGATTCAAGCTTCATGAACAACCTCGAGTGTTGCGAGCAATCCCTTATAATAAGTGTGGTCGGGCCGCTGGACCCCTGGCTCAACCAATCTCTGCTTACATGCCATCCTTGGTCGCCCACATGTGAGATCCACTGCATGTGCTCCAACTGAGAGTGATTTCCCTCACAGAGTTCATCGGATGTGAGCGGCTCTACAACAAGTCTATGATATGTTAGGAAGTGTGCAGCAGATATTGTGGCTTCATCATCTTTCGTTGCAGGAGAAAAAGGCAGCTGCAGCAACGAATACTCCCGAAAAGCCTCGAGGATGACATTTCCAAGTTGATATATATCATCACCATAGTACTGACAGTGGTAGCCGTCAGTGTCCTCCCCCATTTTTTCTTGGACACTTGGCTTCATGACAGGAAGGATGCCTTGAGCAGCCCACTGGCGGATCAACACATCTGAGCTAACATCAGCCTGGGCATCACACTTTGGCGGGTCAACATTGGAACTGCAGGGAATAAGCAGCAGCATGCTGGCGTAGTGAAAGCACTCGAGGGCCACATGATGCCAATACTTCTCTCCATGGCCAACCGCAACAGAGATGTACTTGGCCGCTTGTTTCAGGGAATGCAGTGTGAGAATCAATATATTATCCCCAGAAAAGGATTTGATGACGCGAGGCGCATCTGGCTTGTTGCTCCTGTCATAGACATCTTGGGAGGTGGTGGATACGATCCAGAAAGAATCATTCCACCCAGGGGCAGGAAGCCATAAGCCCTCTGTCGTATCATCAAGCACGATGGGCTTTATTGGTCTGTCGAGATTCTGAACCACCAGCAGGTACCTCTTGGTCAGTAGATTTTGCATTATTTGAGGAGCTACGGAATATTTTAGCTCCCGGGGTGAGACTGTGTCATCCTGCTTCTTCTCCATGTTGTAGGTATAGTACCGCAGCTCAGCGTCTGCCATGTCGTTTTTATGTTCGAGTAGCCCGAGCTGCTCTGCCACTTTGATATGCAGCATGTCATTAATGTCGTCGAACCGAATTCCCAGCTCTGATGCTGCATGCTCCATGCCCACCTCTATTACATGGTCTAAGGGACCATGTTTCTTGATATTTACATCCCGAGTGATGCTCGATATAGCTCGAGTGAAACATGCTGTCGGTCCGACCCCAACATTCCACTGCACGCAATACTTGTCAAGTTTTTCTTCCAACTCATGATATGCAGGGCTGTTGAGATATCCATTCAGCCTGGCCACACAAATAAAAAGGGGTTCGTTAAATGCTTGATCAAACAACTTGCACTCAAGGTTTAGCAGTTAGTTAATCGTCTTCTCTTTTGTGCTCTTTTCTTTTATTTTCATTCTCACGTTGAGTCCTATAGTTCATTTCTTATCAATTAGAAGGAAGTTCATTGCTCTAACTAGACCTGGTCACAGGCCGGGTCGGGTCAGGTCGGGTCGGGTCAGGTCGGGGCAAAGAAAACCTAGAATTTTTTCTTCAGCCCGAACCCACCCACCGGGCCGGATTCTTTTGGCCCAAGCCTGGATCAAACATGTGGTCAAGTTAGGTTCGGATCGGATCGGGTTAAACACAATTTTTTATGTATACTTTTCAGGTTGGGTCGGGCTTTTCGAGTTTTGGGTCAAAAAATCGGTCCGTGCCCGGCCCAATTTTTGTTGCGGGTCGACAATTTCGGTCGGATCCCAGCCCACATATTGAGTGGGTCGGTTTGGGTTGGGGTTTTTATCAGGCGGATTGGGTCAGGTTCGTCGGGTTAGCCGACCCGTGATTAGGTATAGCTCTAAGTCTATCCGTACTCGTCATACTCTATTTTCATTCTTTAAAAGGAATATTTCATCCTGGTCATCGCTCTCCTCTATACCAATTTCTCCCACACCCGTTATCCTCTATATCTCATACTCTATACCAATTATCCTATATTTTATTCAACCATCTCCAACTACCATATCCTCTCTCCTCACTTTTTCTTTTTCTTTTCTTTTTTTCTCCTATCTCCCCCCTTCTCCATCCCGTCCACTCCCTCTCCCCGACTCCCCCTCCTCCTTGGTAGCTCGCCTCCCTAGTAGAGCTCGCTGCGCCTGCCCCTGCCCCCCGGCAGCGGAGCTCCGTGCGCACGGGCGGCCGCCCATGCCTGCCCCGATGAGCATGTGCACGTGCGGGCCGGCGTGTGGCAGTTGCGGCGGCAGGCCAGCGCAAGGCAGCTGCGGCACGGGGCAGCGGGGCCGGCCGCCCACGGCGGAGATCCAGCGGCTTGCCTCCCCGGTGGAGCTCGCTGCGCCCGCCCCTGCCCCCGGCAGCAGAGCTCCGTGCACGTGGGCGGCCGCTCATCCCTGCCTCGCGTCAAGTCCGCGCGTAGCGGATGTTCGCTCCCTCCGCTGGATTTGGCATGAGCCGGTCCGCTACGGTAGCATCCCACGTAGCGGACGCCGGAGCAGCGGATTTTTCCACTATCCCGTCCTAGAGGGAGGGATAGCGGACGGGATCCCGTACCCGGTGCAGACAGCCTAACCTCTAGCCATTGGCTATCTAGAGGCCCCTTTCGTTGGGAGTGAAAATGTTATCGTTAACACTGGGATGGGAAAGAGAAGAATTCTTTAAAAAAATATTGATTCCAGGCACATACTAATATAAACTACATATGAAAATACGAGTTTCAAACATTTCAAGTACTGTTTGTGTACGCGATGATCTGGTGTCCTCTTTACCAGGATGCAACCGGAATTCTTTTTTTTTCAAGTTGGCTGTGCACACGTACCAAATGCAAACCCACACATGTACACACACAAAAAAAAGATCATATCCACGGGTGCAATCCCAACCGCGAAGCCGTATCCTAAAATGACAAAGGCGTCGCATGTTCGCAACTTCAGACTCCTCTCGCTGGTGTGGAGCACTGCCGCTGCTGTACGTAGAGGAAATATATAGACTACTCATGGAACTCGATCGTCGTGTTGCCGCTGTCATCGCTGCCACGCTTTGACGACCACCAGGATGGCGCATGCAGAGTGCACCGCCAGCTACTTGCGGTTTGGCTGCCTCTGATCTCTCTCCGGTGCGTCCCTCTCCGTGGCAGTGCTGTTAATCTCGTCGGTGTAGGTCAGACTCGAGGATCGATCAGAGGCTGCCACGAAAGGAGGGTGAGAGCGGCAGCAAAGTAGCGGGGAGGAGCATGGTGCTTTGGGACCCACATAGTCGCATTTCCCTCGCTTAATGAGGGATTGATTTCTCCTCTCACATCTGTCCATGCTTCTATTGGAACGCTCCCAGTATTCTATATAGGTTTGTAGTCCACTTCTTTAATTTTCCGTATCTTTGTATAATCAAACACTTAATTTTACATCCGAAAAAGATGGTATAGATCTTTCTTCCGTGAAAGTGGAAATTTCTACCATTGAAACTTAACATGGAGGCCCTTGTTTAGCCAATCGTAATGATAATAGATATATTTCAAATATAATGAACTAAATTTTACACTGCTTCATTATTTAGTTATTTTGATTTGTAATACACTTGGAAAGTATTTTTTATTATTTCTCTCCAAATTTTGCCAGTTAATTATATGTATTTTACACTAGATCTTTATTATTTAGGTATGGGTCAATCCAAATTAAAATCAAAATAATATGTTTTCATTACTTTTATTCCATATTTATCTATTTATTAATTGTATTTAACATGGATTGTTTATGTATCTATGTTTGCTTCCAAATTCATTGCAAACCAAACTACTACTTTTCCTTATTTTTGGATTCTGAGTTTCGCTCATTATTAATTGTATTTGACATGGATGATATTAATTGTATTTGATGATTTAATCTTGGTTATTGGTTATCATAACATTCACGGTGTAGTCGTTTGTTTCTAACTAATATGATAACTCTAGGATATGAGAGTTAACCTGGTGTTTATTCTAATACTTAAATATTAAGAGAAGCCGTTATCAGGGATGAACATGGTAATTTTGTTGTGACATCTAGTCATTCTATTATTTTTTTATTTCGATGCAGCATAAACTGAAGCCCTAGTATTTTTTTCCTTAGGAAAGGAAATAGTCTCCAACAAAAAAAAAGATAAGTAGCAAGGTGGTCCACATAAATTTGTGTATTTTTCTTCTGACGATCTAAATATACGGTCAAATTTTCTTTTATCCAATAAGTCTTTTTCTTTTTTATAAAATAGGTATCGTAAAATTGTGATTATAATAGTATATAAGGCTATTGTTTGAAGCAGCACTTTTTCACACCTGTACAATGTTGAATTAAGAGTAAAATACACCACCAGTCCCTAAATTTCTCTCACCGTATCAGTCAGATCCCTAAACTCCCAAAATGCATTGGATTCTTAAACTATTTAAAGGAGTCCATCCCCGATTCAAAACGTGTCATGTGAGCTTCTGACACCAACATGCCTGTTAATAAACATATTAAAAAAAGCCCCTCCACAATCCACATCTCTTCCGATATATATGCCCCTCCCTGCATCTCCTCCACCCTCCATCCTTCCCCACGACTACGTCTGTGCGAACACCACCTCCTAGCTTCCTCTGCCCCAATGACTAAGGCCTCCCCTTCACACTCACCATCCGCATAAAAGCTTGGCCTGCTCAGCTCCCCAACGCGATCGCCCTTCGCTCTTGCCGTCAAGTTCAACCTCCTCCACTCCGACCTATCATCACCGGCTTTCTTCCTTCAGCTCAAGAAAGGGGGCACGTCTGCATCTCCTCATCCTGATTCCTCCACCAAGCAACTGAGATACCTCGCCCTCCATCTCCACGCACCATCTCGGGTCCTTTCCAAGCCACCCGAATAGGCCGTTTTCCGGCTGCATGGAGCTCACGCACCACCGAATAGGCCGTTTGCAATGCAGCTAGAGAAGCACATCATCGTGGGTAGTGTGGAGCTCACTAGGGATGGATGCAACTGTGGGGGATCTTGGTCCGGGCAGCCATGGTGAGCGCCCGCGCGAGAGAGAGAGAGAGAGAGAGAGAGAGAGAGAGAGAGAGAGAGAGAGAGAGAGAGAGGAGAGAGAGAGAGAGAGAGAGAGAGAGAGAGAGAGAGAGAGGGTGCGCACTGTAGAGGGATTTTTTATTTCATATGTTCATTAGTGTGGATCCATGATAGTGGGCCACGTCAGCATCAGAAGCTCACATGGCACATTTGGAATCTGGGGTGGACCCCTTTAAATAGTTTGATCACCCAAAAATGTATTTTTGAGAGTTTGGGGACTTTCTTATATAATGGGACAAGTTTAGGGACCTGTGGTGTATTTTACTCTTAAATTAAAATATTGTGCGCAAATTTTACATGTTTCAGCATTGAGAAAAAGAAAACATGGCCATTATAACCAGCCTTGACATATTTGCCTAACTTGGGTGGTGGCCGATGTGACGGGGCCTTGTCATGGTGTACCTGACACCCCCTAGAATTCAAAGTTTACGGCATTCAACTAACCATATATTACATGGTTTTGGGGAAGTTTTATAATAAGTAAAGGCTAGTTGTAATGCTCTAGTCTATAAAAAAACTACTCCATCCATAGTAAGAGGTTCTTTCAGCCATTTGTATCGCAAACCTAGGCTTCTTGTATTCATCTCTTGCTCTTATTGTTTAGTGGTTCATTTCTTGATAGAGCAAGCATCATTAGTCTTTTAGTGATGCAGATTATATGAACGCATCCTGGATGGCTGTAAGAAGGTGAAATCGCATAGTCCATCAAGAAGTTGTGAAGGACCCCGATTGTTTTTGTAATAGGTGTTTTAATCTTCTTAACAATGTGGTAAAGAGCCTCTCTAATGGAATTGACCACTACTACAGAAGGGGACATCGATCGCCTTCGTTAGCCCTGGCTGATTTTGGGCCCAGGACTAATAAAGGCATTAGACCCGGATCCAACAGCTAGGAGGCGGAGAGGGGCAGGGCCGGGGGACGGGGGGAGGGGGTGGGTGGGGGTGGAACTAAAGGGTCACAGTCCCGGTTGGTAACACCAACTAGGACTAAAGGACCCTTTAATCCCCTTTAGTTCCGGTTGGTGCTATCAACCGGGACTAAAGGGGTTCCACCGGTTATTTCAAAAGGAGACCATCCCAACTAGAGTCACATGTGTTGTGTAGGTGGAGTGACAAAGAAGCTATGCGTGAGGCAAGAGGTCTCGGATTCGAGTCCTGGGTGCCAAACTACTAGGGTTACTAAAGATTACCGAACGTGAGAGGATAGGTGCCTTGATGGACACGTAGTTCCATTGAAGGAAGGAGATCCCCCGATCACACAGACAACAAATATCTAGATCAAGACTTCGCTCAACACCATGGGTGCTATGGTACCGAAGGGCAGTCAACTTAGGGTAGGAACGGGGTTCCCCACAGATGTGCGGGTTTGTGCAGCTTCGATGCCATATCAGTGCTAGCAGGTCTGCGGAGGTACTGTCTCCCAGCCGTGGGGTGCTGAGTGCAACCCGAGCCCCTGAGGAAAGCCACTCATGCATGGCCTAAGGGGGGGCTCGGGGTTGAATCCCTATCATAGGTGCACCAGCTGGAGCGGAGCCTACCTGGGACAAGCACCCGAGCCAAAAATACCCAGAGCCCTCCTCCATCGCTTGAGAATGGAGGGCCAATGGGGCAGGCGAGCGTGAAGCACCATAAGCATTAAATATGTCCGATTCAATGTGTGCCCTTGTCACATCACATGCCTCTCTCTGAGGTGATGTGATCATGACAAGCTTGATCCCATCTTTCCACAGTGGATGGTGTGGTAGGGATGGCCTGTCTAGTTGGACTCTGGCAGTGTGTGCTGCCACGCCATCTGCAGAATCTAGCCCACCTACCCCAACCTTTAGACACCTGTTGGCAGTCGACCCCTCTACTATCACATGGGACCCGCAAAGTCCGCCTGCTACGACAATGGTGGACCAGGGACATGTGGTGGCCCTTGGGCAACCATGGTGCCTACGAGAAAGTGGGGACTAGCACGCCATGTGAGCCTATGTGTGGACGGCCTAATATGAGAAGATGTGGGAAGCCGATGCCACATACGTGCGCACTCAAAGATCCATAGTACGATAGTTGTAGCTCCTAACCCCCAGTCTAGTAGGTTATACAGGGCTTCCCATCTATATAATGGGACTATGGGAGGCCCAATACTGGGAGAGGGGAGGGTAGGGAGAGGAGAATAAGAAGAAGAGTTAGAGCAAAGGGGAAAGCACCCCGAGCACTTTTGATCTTCTAGCCCTCTAAGGCTAACTCAATCAAACTCCCACATGCAGGATGTAGGGTATTATGTCATAGGGTGGTCCGAACCTATCTAATTTCTCTTGTGCAATCCACATTCTCTCTACGCCATGCTCCAAAAGCTTCCCCTCGGCCGAGTCCCAAAGAGGGTTTCCAAAGCCCCTACTACCGAAGTTTACCCTCCGACAGTGACCTCAAAACCCTTCACATGATCCAGCAGAACAATAACGTGCCACCAACCCTATCCTAGCCTCCAGCCAAGCAGCAAAGGACCACATAGCTTGAAACCAACACTAGGACAGTTGATACACCAGTGGACTTGGAGACCTCCATGGTGGCTGAGGTCTGAACACAGAATCCAGCCACAGAAATAGGGAACAAGGATCAGGGCATAGCTCCTGGTGAAAAAAAGAGAAGCCTGAATATGTGAACTGATCCAAAAAAAAAGGCCCCCCACAATCCAGATGACCCAACAAAGGTCCTTGTTTTTTTAAATTTCATGTCGCTAGTTTCTTCTTGGCTCGAAGGGGACAAATGAAAAAAATAAATAGAGGGAGATAGGGAAGAGGAATTTTTAAAAATAGAGAGATTGCAACAGAGGTCAGCTTCATGTCTTTTATGGAATATGACAAGGTGGAACCTCCTCCAAATTCGCCTAAGTTGGTAATTTATAAGTATCGATTCTCAAGTACATATACTTATTGCTTGTTTTTATCTTTGGAATCATGGAGTTCAAGCAATCTTGTAGTTGCAATCATGCTTGATTAAGCCACTGATTTTCTTCTCATGTTATTATTCGTGAACATATCTACAGCCTTATTACCAGAAAGACTTGCAAAATTAATATAAGAATTTAAGCATTTCCTCTATGCTTGTTGATGTCATCTATGTTGAGTGAGATCACAGATCTTTGTTACTGCAAGTTGTTCCAAAGATCAACAACATCTTTGCTATCCTCTCTTCAGGATTAACTTAGAGCTTGTTTGGTTGGTATACTGATTAAGGTTGCAAGCAATTTCCAACCGAACTTGCCTAAGGTTAGTTCCCAAAATTGTTTGTCACACTTTGGCTAGTCTAAGGAAACCTTATCAGATTTTTCTTGAGTCATTGATGCATGGGACTAAACTGCCAGACAAAGAATATTGCCATAGTTATGCCTATAACCAAATATCTACCTAACTTAGTCAAACTAGATTGCCTAATTAACCTTCAACGTGGCTAATGTGGCAAGGTATGGCTAAATTCCTTTTTTTCTCTATGTAATTGGATAGAGTTTGTTAGTTAGAAGCAAACCTTTAAGATATAATAGTAGAATACTAGATGCTAGAACTAGCACAACACTACCCTTCCAAAGGACCGGCCAACCAGGCTATCACATACTGTTGGTACATTTTATCGTAAAACCTTTTGTGTAAGCTCTAGTGAAAGTTGAGGTCACCAAAAATTGTTAAAATTCTATCACAGAAGGTTCACAAATGTGGTTTGGTGCTATCTCAATATAGTTCTTAATTTATTGCATGATAAGATACTGTCACAAACAATTCTGAGTTATGATTTGTGGATTTGATAAACAGATGAGGAGTTCGGGTTCGTTTCAAGGGTGGGTTGGGGGGAGAGGGGTAAGTGAGTCCAGTTTGAGTTAGGCTCTACAAATTAAACTAAAACAGTAAACTTCTAGGAATCAGATTTTGAAGGTAACATACCAGAAGTTGATATCTTGCAGGTGATGACGCCATTCGGTCAATGGCATGCGAAACGGAGATGATTCCACCATGACTTATGTTTAGTAGTGGACTCCAATTCTCAGATTACAGGGATCCTGCCAGTGGTAGAAGTAATTTGAACTAGTTATTAACATGGAGGCACCGAGCTGTTTTGCACGAAACAAGGATAAATATTTGAACATTTAGAAATTGTGTCATTGGCAAGTTTTATTTGAATGCTTTCACATATATGGTTGCCATGTGACAAACAGTATGATTATTAACTTGTGATCACATTTGAAGAAACAAAAACATCCATTATGAGCAGGGTTCTAGAAAATTTTCACTGGGGCACACAAAACAGATGTGAGTCAAGTGTGCAGCAAAATACTTTTTCAACACCTATATTGTCACCACCTATAGAACAAAGAGGCTCCTGGTTTCCAAATTAGTCATGACCAGCTCCTGGTGTCTATCTTGAGGCTTAATGGGGACAAGCTCCTAGATTGACATAACGTGGCAGTGTCCAACTCCAACCAATTGATCCATTGACAAAATATAAATGTGCTAGGCATTCATGCTCCTAGATCAAGTTGACTTGATCTAATCTTAATAAAATTTACCTCAAAGATGAATAAATATGCTAGCTTTACATATGTAATCTTGGCAAAATATTTTATTACTGTATGAATGTTGTTGAATTTAATATTACTCACTGCTATAGTTAGTGTTTATTTACCTCTGGTTTAGACTTTGGGGTCTTGTTTATAGTGAAATTTTCAGTAATAACTTTGTGTGTCCTTCACCAAGAAAGCAACATTTAAGATGAAGGTTGCCAATATATGTTGTGTCTCCAATTCTGCTCCAAAAGCAAACACTTCAGTGCTCAGATTTTTAGAGTGCTAGTAAATCATTAAACAAGAAAGAAGGATAGTAGTACCTGCTGCAAAAGTTTGTTGATGTTGTGTGGATGACAAGATATGATCTAGTTGACTTTGCTCGTATAAATATTTTTGATATATCGATATTTTTGGTATATTTTTCACTAGAAGATGCAATCAATTGCTTCAATAATGAAGGAAGAAAGCAATTATTTTTTTGTAGGAATCAATAACCAAGAAAGGCATAAATTATCTATTGAAGCAGCACGATGATATTTTTTTACTTTTTCCAAATGATCACTATGGAAAGAAAGGGCGCAAAACAACAGTAGGTAAAAGAAAAAGGATAAAACAACATAAAAGCGCAAGAATGACGACGGATATTAGTACCTGGTGCAAAAGTTTGCTGATATTGAGTGGATGACAAGATTTATGACCTATAGTTGACTTGCTGGGTTTCCGTTTGAAGGGGCTTGGATCATATGAATCTTTTTGGTATATCAATTTGTCGTTAGAAGAAGCAATTGATTGCTAGAATGAAAGAAGAAATCATTTTTTTTAGGGCAAAGAAGAAATCATTCATATTATGTAAGAACCAATAAATGAAAGAAAGGCATTAGCTGTAGTGTACAACAGCAATGGAAAGGGAAGACCTTTTATTTTTCACTTTTTTCAATTGATTGCTGAGGAAAAGAGGGGCACAAAACAACGGTAGGTAAAAGGAAAATGATAAAACAACATAAAAAAATGCAGACTAACAGAAAAGGAAGCAGTTCATCTTTTTTTTTCTACTTTTTCCAACTGATCGCTACGGAGAGAAAGGGCGCAAAACAAAAGTAGGTAAAGGAAAAAGGATAAAACAACATAACAGTGCAGATTAACAATATAGGAAGCAGCAAAAAAATTATGATTTTTTCTAGAACTGCTGATTGAATTGAAAGCCGTAATTGTAGGTATGGGGTGTTTGTGGAGGATGGATGTGATTTTTTATATCAGTCACTTGGCTGGGAACCTAAAACAAAGAGATTTAGCATGGAAATGAGAGAACAAGAACTGCCAGGTGGCTGCAAATCAGCAAAATGAATAGCTGGGAGAGGGATCAGCAATTGTCCATTGTTGTACTGTCTTATATAGATAGGAAGTCAGGAACAGAGGGGCAATATTCTCTGGTTACGACAACACGCAAAGTATGCATCCCTCGCAAAGCAAAAGACTAAATTTGAGAATCCTGAAGAAATGGATCATACCATGTTTAAAGTAACCTGCATGTTTAAAGAACAAAGGGCATCTCAGGATGGAGTGACAACCTTGATGAAGCACAATGGCACGCCTCAATAAAGCACAAGAGGCAGAGAAAAAGAAGAGTGGTAGCTAGTAGTATTGCTTTGCTTGGACGATCGGTAAATTACCTCAACAACTAAACAACTTGAACAAGAACACCTTTATCAGCAAGGCTACTGTTGTTATGTTCTTACACAGAATTGCAACAAGTAAAGCATCAGCAAATCCTTCTGCGACAAAGTTGGCATCCTTCGCCCGTTGGAAAATTCTCCCATACCTTCCGGCAGAAGATCGTCTCTCCTTGACCTATACTATTTCATTTCCTCTAAGCACTTAAGCAGAGCGCCTGCCATTTTTCATCCAAAAAAAATGCTCCGGCATTACATAAGACAAGGAAAACTAACGCTCAGGTGAATAATTAACTATTGCTCCAGCGCCGCCTTTCGCCGTGTAGTGTCCTTTTTGTTTCTCCTACACTCGTCTTGCCACAGCCTGCCGCGTCGCGAACCCAGCCGTGGACCAGCAGCTGCTGGATTCCGTGAGCGCAGCTGCCGCAGCTGCCCATGTTCCGTTCTGTCAAGTGCAATAGCTTTTCTTCAAGCAAGCTGCCTGCGAGACTAAAGTCAATCGCCTCTAGCTGAACCTGCACAAACCAATAGCGCTAGCTAGTGTTCCGGCCATCGTCATGCGAGTGTAGCTGCTGCTTGAGCATAGGCAAGTCCGATCCGTCACAAAAAAAAAGAGCTTAGGCAAGCCAGATACGTAGTACTAGAGTAACCGTGAGCCTTAATCTTGCTTGCTGCTAGCTGTCCTTCCGACGCAGACGAGGGATGGCTCGAGCTCGCGCGAGCCGCCTTGACGCTGCATCAGCCAAGACCCGAGCAATTCTAAATTACGGGCGACCGTAAGGAGGCCTCCTTACGGTCGATTTTCCGACCGTCCTTTTTTTTCTTTTTTTATATTTTTTGTCTTTTTATAAAAAAATTCAGAGAAACTTTCCAGGGAAAAAATTTTGGGAGAAGAAAGGGGAAAATTTTAATGAGAAACTTTTTCAAGAAAAATACTTCCACGAGAAAAAGAAAAAAATTTAATGAGAAAAAATTTGGAAGAGAAAGTTTTAAGAAAAATTGAAGAAAAAAACTTTTACATCCAAAACCAAAAAAAGAGAAAAATATTTGTAAAAACTTTTGCATCCAAAAAAAAGAAAAAAAAAGAAAACACAACGCCGGAACCCGAGGAGCTCGCCGCCGGAGGCGAGCGCCCGGGGGGAGGACCCTCCCGTCGCCGGCGGCGAGAGCCTGGGGTGCGAGCCGCCGCGCCACGCGCGAAGCTTGCTCCGGGAACCCGCCGTTGCGCCGCCGGCCCAAAGGTCTGAAGCTCGCCGCACCTCTCCGCTGCCGGGCCACCGCGCCGCTCGCCCTAAGGTCTGAAGCTCGCCGCACCTCCCAGCCGCCGCGCCGCTCGCCGAAAATGTTGGGAGCCGGATCCAGACCAAGAGAGAGAGGAAGGAGGAAAAAGAAAAGAGACGGGAGGAAGGGGCTGGATGCTAGAGGAAACGGGATGAAGGGAGGAGATAATACCCGGCGTGGGACCCACCACGTGCCGGTCGCCTGTGAGTTGGGCTCCATCCGGGCGACTGGAAAACTAGCATTGGGGCCAAGACCCTCGTCGTGTGCACCCAGTGATCACCACGCGGTGACGTCACACATTCATGGGCATTCCAACCCTTAGCGGCATCTGATCGAACACCTTGTGGGCGTGCCGCAGCCGGCCACCCGTTGGCCACACGCACACACACATACCCGACTGCGCTAACTAACACTTGCCACTTGGCGTGTTCACGTAGGATGCCACATGGACTGACATGTAGGCACATAGAACCCTCCAGCGGACCCACTAACTCGACTATAGGCCCACCTGACCATGGACCCACTAGCTAATAGTGGGGCCCACCGATAGCTGTGCCTAGTTGACCGCGTTGACCACTAACTGAGCATGACCGCAGGTCCCACCGACTGACTTGTAGGCCCTGCTAGTAGACCCGTGACCCCACTACCTGACGCACCGGGCCCACTATATGGGTGGACCCAATTTGCCTATTGACTACATTGTCAGATTCGGGGCAGCGGAACTGCTTACAGGCGTAGAATATTCTAGAATAAGGGATAGCGCATGGCATGTAGCTTATCCTATTATAACTACCCGTACAGGAGTAGAACTAGTTGAATAGAAGAAAACTACCCGATAGACATTGAGAAGGACTCTAGTATTCGACTAGGACTTTCATATAACCCTGCCCCCATACAAGGGCTGGCCGGGACCCCACCAAAACATAACCTCATCTAAGACAATACAAACCACCAACAGGACGTAGGGTATTATGCATCTCGTGACCCGAACCAGTCTAAAGCTTTGTGTTCCTTGCACCATCGGTTCCAGACCTCGGCGAAACCCTACCTATAATCAACCACATTTGGGTATCCCTAAGTGGGCTTGGCGGCTAAACACCGACAGTCCGCGCGCCAGGTAGGGGTGTTTATCGAAGGTCGTCCGGCGAATTCAATGTTATCCTGCAACTTCAACTGCACCGCACTCGACAAGGGCACAACTTTCAGCTCTTAGATCTACGTCGCCAATGGTCCTCATGGCCCCGACAGTCACCTGGCGACCAGGGAGACATCCGATGTATCTGTGTTATCAACTATCTGAATCGCCGACAAGCTTGTCGAGGATCCCGGCGAGATCCAACTCATCAGGCCAAAGGAAAGCACCGAGCCCGGCTTCCGTTCCCATCTTCGCCTATCTTGCAGCTGGTTTCCTGTCCAAGGCGGAACCAACGTGAATTTTTTTCCGTTTTGGAGACCAGGCAGCTACGCTGCATAGGGCCTGTTTGGTTGGAGGCTTGGCAAAGCTGCCTGGGCCAGGCATTGCTCCTAGGCGTTCGATTTTGATCGCTTGGGGCTGAGATCTGCCCAGGCAGCGAGCTGCCTACCAGGACTCGATCCAAACAAGCCTGTGCCTCGCCTCCGAAGCAGAGTCAGAGGAAAATAAGGCCTGTATTCGGAATCCAAGTCAAAGTCGAGAGGAGGTGTGTCTTCCTTGTTTAGAAAAGAAAAAAGTTCAATTTTTTACCATCCAACTATTGCCCGAGTTTGATTTTGGCCATGCAACTCCAAAATCGGGTATCCTTGACCATCGAACTATCAAAACCATTCATATTTGATCATTCGGCTGTTTTAAAAGGTGGTTTTGCTGACGCGGATGACACATGACAGTGGGGCCCACATGTCAGCCCATTTTCCTCTCTTCTCTCTCATCTCTTTGGTTCTTGTCTCCCTCATCTCTCTCTCTCCGATAAGCAGGGGCCTGGAGTAGGGGCGGAGAAGCCGCCACGTCCATGGCCTACTCCCTCCCTCCTCGGCCTCCTCCGCGTCGCCTCCCTCCCCTCCATGTTCCTGCGTAGGCTGGCCGATTCGAGCTCGCGACCGGCGGTAGAGGAGAGGGCCGGATTCCGACAGTCGGTACCTCGTCAGTCGAGCTGCGCGGACCCTGTAGTGAGCTGGTCGAGGAGCAGGGGAGCCCTGCGGCGGCGGAGCACCAAGGGTTGCCAGTGCGGGGCAGCAGGGGACCCCAGTTTGGCCCACCGGCGGGGAAGGCATTCCGCGCCGCCGCGTGCGCGTGCCCCGCCGCTGCTGCCACGCGTAATGGCGGACGGTCCGCTCCCAATAGCGGACCGTCCGTAGGTCAAGAAGTACGGACGTCCGAACTTCTTGACCTGTGGACGGTCCGCTCGCCGTGGCGCCTCACAGACGCGTCGACATGGGGGCGATGCTCGAGGCGCCAGCGCGGTCTGATACCGTCGCCGCTCGTGGCATCCTCCACTGCCACCACTTGGATCTGCACCGCCGCGCCCCCAGATCTGCCCGCGGGCCGCCGCCGGGAGTCTACGCGCCGGGAGCCACGGCCAAGGTCCGCTTGGGAGGGCATGGGGCCCGCCTGCTCGCCGCGCGGCCGCGAGAGATAGAAGGAGGAGAGTGGGCCGCCGCCGGGGAGGAGCCGGGCTCCGCCCGCCGTGCCGCGCCGCCGGGAGACGCGGCCGAGCTGCGGCCAAGCCCCGACCTGCTCTATTCTCTCCGGCGAGCAAATGAAAATAGAGAAGAAACAGAGAGATGAGAGAGAAGAGAGGAAAATGGGCTAACATGTAGGCCCCACTGCCACGTGTCATCCACGTCAACGAAACCACCTTTCAAAACAGCCGAATGGTCAAATATGAACAGTTTTGATAGTTTGATGGTCTAGGATACCCGGTTTTGGAGTTGCATGACCAAAATCAAACTCGGGCAATAGTTGGACGACCAAAAATGGATTTTTTTGCTTTAGAAAAAGGAGGCTGCAACCTGGAATAGCAGGGCACAGTTAAGATGGAGCAGAGCATCAGGCATTGGGTTCCTCCCCATGCATGTGCGTCTCAAAATTCAATTTGAATCAAACTCACTCCATGCACACGCAAGGCTAGCAGCTTCGAGGAAACGCTTGGCGATCCGCCGGCGACTACTTCGGCTTCGCAAGGATGCTCGGCGACTGACTTGTAGGACCTGCTAATAGACCCGTGACCCGACTAACCGACGCACCGGGCCCACTATATGGGTGGACCCAGTTTGCCTGTTGACTACATTGACAAGTAGGACCCACCTGTTAGTTTGATCGTTGACCAACCCATGACTGTTGACATAGTCAACGTGGGCGCCACATCTGCCTGACAATCTGGTCCCACCTAACCCGTGCGGTCCACATGCTGACATGTGGATCCTAGCTGACCCAATTGATCCCATTGACTTGGTCAACAATGACATCAGCAAGACCACTAATGACATCTTCAGCCATACGTGGACCAATCCAGAACTGACACGTGGCCCCTAACCTGCTGAGAAGTCTTCCTATGTTCCTAATTTGTTGTTATTTGGATCTTATTTGCTTCTTTATTTGGAGTTGATTTGCTAGTAGAATATCGTTATTTGTTTGCATCTGTATATTAGGATACGTGGAAGACTCGAACGACTTCGTCAACCTCGACTTAGAAGCAGAAGATGAAGAAAAGGACCTTGCTCTAGATTTGCGCCCATCCTAAATTTGAATACCTATTAGCCATTGCAAATCTAGTATGCTAGCGATTTATTTATTCGCTTGGATGATGATGATAACCCTGCATAGCCTTACTTGTACTCCTTTACCTTGTGCATCATATTCCGCTTTATATACCTTAAACGCTATACTTTGCTTGCATGTGTATATGTGGGATGGATGGATAGGATTCTTGGCGTGTGTTGGAGATACTTTCCGAGGAGTTGGTGATTAGGGCTTTTAGTGGGGGTACATTTGGTGGTTTACTTGGTTAAGGAGTTGGTGGCAATACCTGTAATGGGTGCAGTTGCGAACCACTGTGGTGGATACGCTTTTGGGACAATGACGCTCGCTTCGACAAGTAAGGACCGAGCCAGTAGGATCTGGTGACGGAATTATGTTAAACGTTATGCTGGTGGGTTGGCCCGAGGCTAGCAAATGCGGTATTAAGCCTGTAGGAGGATAGAGTATCACTGCAGGGGAAGAAGTTGCTGACCACATGTTCCTCGAGATGCAGGACCTTGCGGGGTCCAGGTGGGGAGGCTTCACAGTCTCGGGTCGACCTCTTGTGGGAGGATGTGCTCAAGATTCGGGAAAGTAGGATGGTGCTGTAACTAGTGTCTTCTATTGGTGAGGTGTCGTTCAGGCGGTCGACGGACTGTCTGTCTTCGTCTCGTCCAGGTGTACAAGCTCTGCAGAGTTAAAACTATACATATAGCCGCGTCCTCGGTCATGGACATCTCTTAAACCAGCTTCGCTGACTAGGTCATGGACATCTCTTGAACCTGCTTCGCTGACTAGATTAGTGTTACTTGATTTCTACTTCACTCTAGTGGTTACTTCCTGTCTTCGGATGGCTGAGGTGTGAGGGAAGGGAGCTCTCACATCGACCTGGGTTGGTTTGGAAGGTGTGTGCTGACCGACAACCTGGAATGCCGTGACGGCCCATGTCTTGGAGATGTGGATGATGGAACTACTTTACTACTTGCTGCTGCTGCATAGGAAAACTCTAAGCCATTCCTTGTCACTTTTGTACACTAGTATAGTCCACTTTAAAACTTGCGCATTGCGGATGGTGATGTGGTCCTATCCCGTTCCTTGGGGGTAGATCATTAGTTGCATGTCCGAACTTGAAGCTCGAGACCGATCATGAAGATGCTACGTCAGAAGGATTACATTGCTTCGCTCAAGGTTGCCTGTGGTGAAGACTGGAGATGAAGATTTGACGCCCTAGCTACCACTTCGCAAGATTTCTACTTCTTGTTTAGCCCAAGGGGCTTGTACCATATCGTGTTCCAAGTTGTTTTGGATGTAAATATTCAATATTATTCTCTGTTATCGTTGTATGGAAATGATACTATGCTGAAATAAGTTCTGTAGGTGATAGCTATTGATTCTGGGACTATCACAAATGTACAGGGAGTCGGATTCTTAGAAATAAGAATCCAGTTCGTTTCAATAGCTTCATCACATATCGAGCATTTTGTTGTGCTTTAGCTGAGGACATTGCTAGAGTTAACCAGAGCCTTGCCACCATGGTTGGAAGTATGCATGGCCAGCAGGCTGCAGCAGGGCATCTTTTTACACAGAATGCCTAGTGCAAGCTCTTTGGAGACCGATATAGTTGGAAACTTCTCTGGTAACAACCACAGTTCAGATAACCATCTAAAACCTTTGTCTTATGCTATTATTGCAAGAAATGCTCCGTTGCTCTCCAACCAGATGATACCAAATGATTCTGGCATTCTGTTTGAGCTGATCAAGCTCTCCTTACATGTTTCTGAATTCTCCACATATGTCGGCAACATCACTGCCTAAAACGCAGCAGTGCTGGGAGCAACCAGTGAAGATCCTATATCACCATTATGTTAAAAGGTTTCCCAAATTGTCTTTCTGCTGCTAGAGATCAAATTGATAAATATTCTGGATGTGAAGGATATACTCAAAAGGACACACCAACTAATAGTGCTGCCATTAAGACAGCTGAACACAACAGCGCCTTTATGAATGATCACAGTAATTTGCATTCAAACCCAGCATGGGCTGTTAGCCACATGAAACCTAGTACATTGCCTTGGATTGGACTCCAGCCATTTCCCATCAGGACAAAAAATGAAAGATCTAACATGTTTCCTGAGGATCACATGCTGTAAGGTGCTTTGAAGATGCAAGATTAACTCAAGATTTTCTAGGTTTAGAAGGCAGTGGTAATATTGAGATGAGTGCCAATGAGAAGCAGAAATCTCACCAAGATATGTACTCTTACCATTAGTCGAAATATGACTACCACCTTGGAGACAACATTTTAGATGCATAAGAAAAATAGTTTATTACTAAATTAGCACAGGTTTCAGCTGGTGTGAGGCTAGAAACAATATTGCCTAATTGAAACTTAAAAGTTGGGTTCAGTGTGAATTGCTTTCACGGAATTACGAAGGTAGCACAGCTGACTTTCAGAGGCATCAATGAAAGACCACTGCTGCACTTAGTGAAATCTAGTATTTGGATTTAACATGAGAAGTCAATCAATGTTTTGCAAATAATGCATTTCATAGATAGCAATTGTAGTCAATATTTCTGCAACTTACAATTTCACTGCAAAGAGATGCCAGACTGGGCAAGAAACAACATATTGGCCTCTCAAATAAGATAAAAACAGAATGAATCCTAGCCAGCTTCAATAAAAAGTGGACGCTTTGGTATAATGTTGGGAGAGTGGCAGTGGCACCTCTTTACGGATGAAGTTTTTAGCACAGAGCAGATCAACCTTCAAAAAAATATGTTGACTGCTCTTCACGTACCATGATTGTCACTGGCACATAAATAAAGACACTTGCTTAAAGTTTATTTTTTCTCGAACACCCAGGAGAGCTGCGGATCTATAGCACGATAAAAAGAACGAAGTTCAGTCTACCTCTCCCGTGGGTGTGCCCCCCGCTCCCGTGGATCTGCCTTCCCGTAGCTCTACCTATCGCTCCCGTGGCTCTGCCTCCCTGCGCGTCGCCCCACGTCTCCCCCACTCGTGAGTAGAGCAGTTTTCAGCTCGCGCTGCGCTCCAGCCTCCCCCTCGCGCTCCGCTCTGGCCTCCCCCTTGCCCTCCGCTCTCGCCTCCCCCACGCGCTCCACGCTGCCACCCGCTCTTGCCGCCGCCATCGCCGCTCTCGCCTCCCCCTCGCACTACTCTCGTCTCCACCTCAGAAACCCTCCCCCCGACCCGCCTCGCCTCTCACCTCCCTCCCCATGACCTCGTGCCCGACGGTGCCTCCGCCCCCGCGCGCCCCTACCTCCTCCTCCGCCCCGCATGCTCCAGCCCCACGACCTCCTCCTCTTCCTCCCCCTGGCGTCACTCCTGCTGCTTCGCCGCTGCCACCGCATCCTTGACCCCTGCCCCACGACCCGACCCGACCTGACCCCGGTGCCCACCTCGCCCTCACCGTGGAGCCGCCGCCGCCTTATGTCACACCCCAAAATTTCTATTTTGGGTTGTGATTATATTTTTCAAATATAATTATCCATTTCTGAATTATCTGAGAATCTTCCAGATTATTCTTGTAATTATTCTCATTTACCTAGAGCTAAAATCCATTTAATGGAAAATTCTAGAATATTTTTTCTTTCTTTTCACGAGATTCAAGTATTTTATTTGGACTCCTCGTGTCCCAAACTATCTCCAGGATTGTTCCTTGAATTTTTTGGATTCTTAGGATATATTTTTTTGTGGATTAAAAGAATTACCTAGACTTTTCTAGATTTGTTTTAAGCCCAAAAATATATTCTGAGTTATTAAAATCCTCTCTTTTCTTCCCGGACTAGATTCAACTTGTTTTGTTCCCGTCCAGTTCCATTCTTTAATCTTGCTCTCCGATCAAATTTTGCTTAATCCATCTTTTTCTCTTGTGTACATGCTATCAAACCGCCCGTTCAGCTTCCGCCAGCTCAATTCTTCTATTGGCCTCACTGTCGCGAACTTCGCAGACTGAGACTGCTCCTTCCCTCGACCTAGCATGACACCGGCCTAGCTTCTCCCTCTCATTCTTTTCTTCCGCACTTATAATAATTAAAATAAATCTAGCTTATAGTCTTCTTTTCGGTTATAACATAAATATTCCGATCGCTGTATCTTTTCAACTGTAGTTCCGTTTTTAGTGTTTTTCGCGCTCTTGTGATCGTAGCTTTAAGCCATATCCTTTAGTGCATTCTTGTAATGCTTTTCTTTTGTTTTGATGCACTGTTCTTAGTTGTGCTTTGTTTTGCTTGTTTCTTGTATGTTTGTGCCCGATGCTTGTCGCGAGTAGAAGAAGCGCAGTTCAAGAGATGTGAAGATTAAGAGCTTCAAGAGTAAGTGTTGAAGACTCTGAGCAGCTATTATTTGGAATAAAGGCAAGTATATTCCTTAATCATATATCTATCCCAATAACTTTTATTTATTATATGCTTGCATGCATTAATTTAATGGGTCTCTATTATCCTTATTGTTCATCCTTGTCCTTGAATAGCCGGGTTACTTTTATAAAATCTTTTGGGTAGCTTGCATAGTTGCTTAACAATGGTTATGGGTGATTTATGAAAACAATACTTGAGACATTATTTTATATCTTTTGGAACAATGTGATGAATCGGTGAAGTTAATTAAAATCAACCATGGAGCGACTATTCGGGAAAACAGCGCAACCACAAGGGCTATATGGCTCTGGTCTTTTGACTGATTAATTAGATTTCTCTAACTTGTTAGTAGCTTACTGAAACATGCAAGAGGGGGGACTAGGTTCAAGAGGGGTACTCGGCCTGCCAAAGGGGTTTGGTACGCCTATAGGGTATGCTCACTTTGGGGGAGGATGCACTCGCCTAGCGGCTAAAATCTCAGCGGGCTACTACTGGTTAGGGAGTCTTTGTAAAGGTCTCATAGCGTACACATGTAGTAATATCTATGGAAGTGTGGTGAGTGTGCCTGATCAGCACCGCGTGACAGGTAACACGGCTTGTGGTGAAGGTGTACAACCTCTACAGAGTGAAAACTGATATATCAGCCGGGCTCACGGTTAAGAGCGGCTCGGACCCTGAGGAATGTGGAGTACTCTATCCTGCTTGTGATGAGTGAATTATCAACCGTGCGGTGTGATCGTGCGCTTGGTCTTTGGTTGCAGGTACACGGGCGTCAAGTGTCGACGGAGAGCTGCCGTGGAGGTGCTGTGGCCGATGGACCGTGCGGTGAACGGCGGTGAAGGGCAGCCGGGACCGGAGCTCGGGCCGGGCGGCAGCTGTGCCATCCACTCCTGGATCAAGGGCACAAGCGACGACGGAAGACGGGTTTCTTGGTTTGCGCCACAAAACCAAGGAGGTGGACGACGGTTGAAGACGCCAAGTTGTGGAGGTACGGGCATCGGTCTCGGGACTGACGGAGGCGACGGGCGTCGACGGCGTCTAGGGCCTCGCTACGGGCAAGGAGGTGACGGGCATCGGGCGGCGTCTAGGGCCGTCAGGAGGCCGAGGCGGGAACGGCATCCAGGGCCACGGCGTGGAGGCGGGAATCTTCCCGCGCGTGGAGTTTTGGCAGTTTTCTCAAAACCGGCCACCTACCCGGGTTTCGTGGACGTTCCAAAACCGCGAACCGGATCTTCATTGACATGGCGGCATCGTGGAGAAGACTTCATTTCGAAGAAAGAATCTCAGCCGTCGGATGAGATCATGTAAATATTTCCGGTTTAGCCCCTATGGGCGTTTAAGTCTCTAGTTTGAGTCTAGGGGTATTTTGGACCCCTGCGTGGGCACCTTAAATACCCCTCACCCATCTCCTCTCTCCCGGGTGCTAGAAAAACCAGCACCACGCCACCACCTCCTCCTGGTGCCGACCCCCTCTTCCTGTCTCTCTTTCTCTTCCCCCTCCCTCTCCTCTCTAGGGAATAGAGGTATGGATTGATGAGATTTTTGTACCGAGATTTGATGGGAAAGGAGGGCCTTTCCTCCTTGTGCCCTCTAGGGTTTTGACTTCGATTCTATTTCGTTCATCTTGTGCCTCATTTGGTTGAATTTTGATTTTTCTTTGTCAATTCTTGAGCACGAGATGATGGGCTACTTCTTGATGACTTCGTGACTCCTTGGAGCGATCTTAATCCATCTAGCCTAGTGCTACAACCCCCGGAATCATGAGTCTCCTCGAATCGAAGTTTTTGTGTTCTTGAGAAAACCCCGTTCTTGCTCGGAATTTCTTCAATTCCTCCCAAACCATGGAGTGATTCGTCGATTCCTTCTGTGGACGTATTCACAAGTCCTTTGTGATCATGCCTACAAATTTGGCGAGGTTTGGACATGATTTGGCCTCTCAATTGTTGAGTTCGTCAAGAGTCGCGGGCTGAAAAGTCGTTTCTGGACTCGAAAAGAGTTTTCACCTATCACCGGTTAAAACCGACGCTTGTGATATGGTGCGTCGGTTCAACCGGTGAATAGGCTCTTTGTCTGTTAGGGTTTTGGGGTTTGGATCATTGCACCGGCATATAGGTTTTGTTCAACATCGGATCAACCGGTGTTCACTAGTCATTTTGAGGTCTCTCTGGACAACTGCACCGGTGTTCATTTTGGATTTTGTCGGTTTATCCGGTGCACTATCATCGGTTGAACCGACACTATTTAAACCATAGCGTCGGTTTAACCGGTGAGTGCTTCTTCTCTGCTACCGGCTTTGTGACGTCGGTTGAACCGGTGGAGTACTTCTTCACACGTCGGTTTAACCGGTGTTAGTATACCGTGCTGTTTTTAGTGCTTACTCTTCGCTCTTGATTCGATCTTTTTGCAGCTTATTTCTAGAGTTTTTGCTTGGTATCTAGCTCTGCTATAGCTACACTTTGCACACTCTAGAAGTGAGGGTTTGAGTGTTCACTTGGGACTTGACCAAATCGCTTCAGGTCGTGAAATTTTTATTTGGCTCCCATTCACCACCCCCTCTGGTCGCCCCTTCGGTCCCTTAATTGGTATCAGAGCTTGGTTAAGGTTTTCAATACCCTAACTGGTTCGAAAACCACTTGGCGACCATGACGAGTCTTGGTAAGATCCCAGTGTTTTCCGGTGAGGACTATGCTTATTGGAAGGTTCGCATGCGTGCTTTCTTGCAAAGCATGGGAGCTGAGGTCTGGGATATCACCAAGAACTAGGCGTACGAGGTGCTTGCCATTCGGACCTCTCCTCTTCAGGTGTCCGAGCACGAGGCTAACGCCAAGGCTGTCAATGCCTTGTTCACTGGCATTTCTCGTGCGGAATTCTCACGCGTCCAGGGTTTTCAGGAAGCCCACAAAGTTTGGACATGCCTTGAGAACTACCACGAGGGCACACCTCAGGTTAAGGCTCGGTTGTTCGAGACTCACCGGTGTGAATACGAGAATTTCACACAGGGGCCGGGTGAGAGCATTGGCAATATGTTCAGTCAGTTTCAATCGATTGTGAACAAAGTCTGCGAACAGATCTGCTGATGCCCTTGAGTACACAGAGCACGAGAAGGCCCTCAAGTTGCTCTACGCACGTGATCGCTCTGTGTGGGATCTCAAGGTGAACACGATCATCGAGTCTGCAGGCTATGAGACTCTGACCGTGAATGAGCTTTTCAGCAAGCTCAAGGCCACAGAGGTGGATAACCAGACACGAGCCAAGCTCAATGGTTCCCCTCCTTCCAAGAGCATTGCTCTTGTGACTGGCCTAGGTGGATCGAGCTCTAACGCCAACTCTGCTCTTGGCTTTTCTCTTACCTCTTTGCCTTATATTACAGATGAGCAGTTAGAGACGCTGGGCGACGATGACTTGTGCCTCCTCATCAACAAGTTCCAGCGTGTCTACCACAACAGGCAGAGGAAGAAGAACCCCGGGTGCTACCACTACGGCGATCTAAACCACTTCATCACCGACTGCCCCAAGAAGTCCGGCGGTGGCCAGAACAACAACTTCGACTACTACCGCCACCGCCACCGCGACGAGGGAGGCTCCAATAAGGAGCGTCAGCGCCACAAGCACCGCAGTCGTGACCGGGACAAGGGAGGACACTTCGACAAGGAGTCGCTCAAGAAGCGCTTCCAGTACAAGGCCAAGAAGCGGGAGAAGACTTTCCTGGCGCAGCTCAGCGACCTCGACAAGAGCTCCGACACCGACCGCTCTTCTTCACCGACCTCTGACGACGACGATAAGAACAAGAAGAAGCGAGACAAGGATGCCATCAGCTACATCGGCCTTTGCTTGTCGGCCGGTCGGCGCAAGGGTTTCTGCACCATGGCAGGTGAGGCCAATGGTGCTCGTGCGTTTCCAGGTGGACATGCTACACCGACGCACGACGGCTCTTCTCCTATATCCGAGAGTGATTCAGAGGTGAACTCCACTATTGACCTGCTTGATACCGAGGTTAGGGAGTTGTACGCCGCTCTCGATAACCAGAAGAGGCTGCTTAAGGAAGTAGCTAGAGAGCGTAGAAAGCTTAGGGCTGAGATAGCTTGTGCTAGAGAGAAATCTGGTGAGGATGAGTGCGCCGGCTGCATATCTCACATGAATAATCTTGTTGCTCTCCGTGCCAAGCATGATGAGAACGTTGCAAACTTGGATGTTGCCAAGACTTCGCTTGCTAACGTGTCTCATGAGCTAGCTAAGGCCAAGCATGAGCTTGAACTGGCTAAGGACGCTCCCATCGTTAGTGATGTGCTTGAATGCGATGAGTGTTCCATTTTTAAATCTGATCTAGCTTCTTTGCAGTCTAAGTTTGCCACTGTTGTTTGTGAGCTAGAGGAGCTTAGATCTAGGCCTGTTCTGCTTGGTGCCTGTAAGCTTTGTCCCACGCTTAGGTCGGAGCTAGATGAGAAGAACGCCTTGATTAAGTCTTTGGGGAAGACTAAGGTCGGGGAGTCTAGCCCACCTATTGATTGTCATGTTTGCCCTGGTTTGATTTCTGATTTGGATAATCTTGCGGTAGAGAAAGCCAACTTGGAGAATGAGAATACATATCTTAGGGCGATTCTGAGTTGGGTTTCTAGCAGTGAGCCGCAGTTGGGCATAATGATCAAGCAGTTTAAGCGTGGTGATGGTTTTGGGGTCGGTTACACATACACAAAGTCAAACTTTGACAAGCTGTATGGTAAGATCGACAAGGCTGCTGGAGCTCCAAGTGCTCTAAACACTGCTAGCACGAGCACGCAGCCTTCGCTTGTTGACCCCGTGGATGATGTGCTTAAAGAACCTTCGAAAGCACCTCCACAGAAGCAGGTTTGGGTTCCAAAGCCCAATGAGCTGAGGAATCCCCTCGATACGCTCCCTGGTGCCACAGCCCAGGTTGCCCAGAAGAAGGAGGCTACTCCTCACCATCCGCAGGCGAGGCCTCCACCTCCCAAGAGAGAGGTGAGGTACCACTGTGAGTACTGTGACAGAGAGGGTCACCTGGAGGAGTTTTGCTTTAGGAGGAAGCGGGCTGTGAGGCGTGAGCAGGAGAGACGCAACCCAGATATATACTCTGCTCGGGTGCATGGTCTTCCTCGGCGTGGTGCTAGGCAAGATGCTAGGGCGCGCAGTGTAGGTGGAGGACAGGGAGACGGTGGAGGTTACCGTGCTTCAGCGGGTGGTCGCTTTGCCGGTCGTGCTCCTGGTCGACCTCAGTACGGCTATGGACCACGGGACCGAGGCTTTGGAGGAGGTTACGATGCACCACGCCTTCCTCGCAGTGGTGATCGTCAGCCTCGCGGTAGACGGGACAGGGGATACGCTTTACCTAATTTTGCTAACCCTTCTGTAGAGCAAATGGCTCGACACTGGTTTGCTCCTCACTTTGCTAACCCCCAGTGTTGAGACATTTGCTCACCCTTTGTCTCACTACTGATGTGCAGGTTGGAGGCTTGGAGAACAGGTGGATCATGGACTCTGGTTGTTCGCGCCATATGACCGGGAGTGACAAATGGTTCTCCAGCCTCACCCTAACACGCCACAAAGAATACATCATATTTGGGGATAATGGTAAGGGCAAGGTACGTGGTGTTGGCGCTGTTAGAGTTTCTGATCGCTTCACCCTGAGAGAGGTTGCTTTGGTTTTGAATCTTGGCTTTAATTTACTCTCTGTTTTGCAACTTCTTGATGAGGGGTTTGAAGTTCGCTTCAAGGAGGGTTGTTCTCGTGTTCTGGATTCCAGAGGAGATTTGATTTGCCGGATTTTACCTCACGATCGGGTTTTCTTGGTTGATTTCTCTGGAACTCCTTTTGGCCCATCTTGTTGCTTGTTGGCTGGTCCTTCTTCTAATCCGTGGAAGTGGCATAGGAGACTTGGACATTTGAGTTTTGACTTGTTGTCGAGACTTAGCTCACTTGGCCTAATCCGAGGATTGCCGAAATTGAAGTTTGAAAAGGACCTTGTTTGCCATCCCTGTCGCCACGGGAAGATGATTGCTACTTCTTATCCGCCTGTTAATCAGGTGATGACCACTCACCCTGGAGAGTTGCTACACTTGGACACAGTTGGTCCTTCTAGGGTGATGTCAGTTGATGGGAAGTGGTACGTTGTTGTGATCGTGGATGATATTTCTCGCTATTCTTGGGTCTTTTTCATGAGAACCAAGGATGAGGCTTTCAAGTTTGTTCGAGACTTGATCTTGAGGTTGAAAAACGAGCTACCCCAGGCCATGCGGGAGATTCGCAGTGATAATGGCACAGAATTCAAAAACGCTCATTTTGACACCTTTTGCAGTGATCAAGGGCTTGAACACCAGTATTCTTCTCCCTACACTCCACAGCAGAATGGAGTTGTAGAACGGAAGAATCGGATGCTGGTTGAGATGGCGAGGACGATGCTCGACGAGCATAGGACTCCTCGAAAGTACTGGGCTGAGGCGGTCAATACCGCTTGTTATGTGTCCAATCGTATTTTCTTGCGTGCTTTCATGCATAAGACTTCTTATGAGTTGCGATTCGGATGCTAGCCCCGTGTTGACCATCTCAGAGTTTTCGGTTGCATGTGTTTTGTGCTGAAAGAAGGAAATCTTGATAAGTTTGAGTCTCGCTCGTCTAACGGCATTTTTCTCGGTTATGCATCTCATTCCAGAGCATACCGTGTGTTGCTTGCTGATTCTAACATCATTAGACAGACTTGTGAAGTCACTTTCGACGAGACTGCACCGTGCAATTCTTCTGTCTTTGAAGTTGCAGGAGATGAGCTCGGCACTCCCATCTTTGAAGATGAGGAGGAAGAAGCTGCGGAGGGTGATGCTGAGGCTACCACACGCGCTGTGGACCCAGTCGCCTCCGCCACAAGCTCGGACGATGATGAGTGCCCTGATCTGACTACATCCACTTCTCGGGGGGCGATCGAGCAGGTGACTCAGCCTTCCCAAGCTACACATGAGGAGACACCAGTTTTGATTGAGGAGGAGATGATTTCAACAAGGGAAGCACCGCGACACATTCAGCGTCGTCATCCACCTCAACAGATGCTAGGTGACCTCAATGAGCGAGTCACACGGTCCAAGGTAACAAGTATCGCTGGCTTTGCTCATTTAGGGTTTATTGCCTCTTTTGAGCCCAAAGATATTGGACACGCTCTTTCTGATTCTAATTGGGTCAATGCCATGCATGAGGAACTTGAAAATTTTGAAAGAAACCAAGTTTGGGTTTTAGTCGAGCCTCCACCTGCTTGTAATCCCATCGGAACGAAGTGGGTTTTCAAAAACAAGCAGGGTGAGGATGGGTTGGTTGTTCGAAACAAGGCTCATCTTGTTGCCCAGGGGTTTCGCCAAAAAGAAGGGATTGATTTTGATGAAACTTTTGCCCCTGTTGCTCGTTTGGAAGCGATTTAGATTTTTCTTGCATTTGCTGCTTCTAAGGGTTTTAAAGTTTTCCAAATGGACGTTAAATCTGCCTTCTTAAATAGTTTTATCGAAGAAGAGGTTTATGTGAAACAACCCCCTGGTTTCGAAAATCCCAAGTTTCCAAACCGTTTTTATAAACTTCAGAAAGCACTTTATGGTTTGAAACAGGCACCTAGAGCTTGGTATGATAGACTGAAAACATTTTTGCTGGCTCAGGGTTTTAAAATGGGATGTGTGGATAAAACTTTGTTCCTCATGCGGTCTGGCACTGATTTTCTATTAGTTCAGATATACGTGGATGATATTATCTTTGGTGGCTCTTCTCACGCTCTTGTCTCCAAGTTTTCTGAGCAGATGTCCAGGGAGTTTGAGATGAGTATGATGGGTGAGTTGCAGTTCTTCCTTGGGCTGCAGATCAAGCAAACTCCTCAGGGCACGTTCGTCCATCAAGCCAAGTACACCAGGGACTTGCTGCGGAAGTTCGACATGAGTGACTTGTCACCTCAGCCGACTTCGATCAGCACTTCGACGGCGCTTGATGAGGACTTGGACGGTCAGGTGGTGGACCAGAAGGAGTACAGGAGTATGATCGGCTCTCTCCTATACCTGACGGCGACGCGGCTGGACATTCAGTTCGGCGTCGGCCTCTGTGCGCGGTATCAGGCTTTGCCACGCACCTCCCACAGGCAGGTGGTGAAACGCATCTTCAGGTATCTGAAATTCACCCCTGAGTTTGGTCTCTGATACTCTACGGATTCTTCTCTGGTTCTGGTGGGCTTTTTTGATGCCGATTTCAGTGGGTGTCGGTTGGATCGCAAGTCGACATCCGGCACCTGTCAATTTCTCGGTACATCTTTGGTGTCTTGGTCCTCTCGCAAGCAGGCTAGCGTAGCGCTTTCTTCCACAGAAGCTGAGTATGTTGCCACTGCTAGCTGTTGCTCCCAGATACTTTGGATGAAACAAACCTTGTAGGATTATGGACTGAGTTTTGATAGGGTTCCCATCTTTATAGACAACATGTCCGCTATTAGCATTGCAAAGAACCCTGTCCTACACTCCAGAACCAAACACATAGATATCCGGTTCCACTTCATGCGAGACAATCATGAGAGAGGCCACATAGACTTGATCCATGTCCCTTCAAAGAGGCAAACTGCAGATATCCTCACCAAACCACTTGAGCAGGACACCTTTACTCGTTTGCGAGGGGAGCTTGGGGTTTGTTACCCCTTTTGATCGCTGACTTCTCTTTGGTTAGCTTTGTAGGGTTTATTTGTTTTTCTCTTAGTTTTCTAGGTTTGGTAGTTGCATTGTGCATATGCATTGTACATTTTTGCATTTTGCATTGCCTCACTTGCACTAGCATTCTTGTATACAGTACTATGATCTCCTAGTGCTTGCTAGTGTGAGTTTATAAACGTGATCATGAATAGCTTGCTCCACTGTGTATATGACATCATCTGAGTTAAGCTATTTTGATTTGAAAATTTGAAAACATGGTCACCCTGTCTTGGCTACTAGCATGTTAGGGTGTGTTGATATGCTTTGCTATCTCATTCATGCTAGTGTAGTCTTTCGTTCAGCATTTCATACTAGACATGATCTAAATTTGATAAAATTGCTTGAATTGTGCTTGAAATGAAATGAAAAGATCCAGGTGGGATTGCTTGTCGCACTGATCTAGCTTTCGGAACGGCTCACTTTGCACTTGTGAGAACCTGGGCAAGGCTGTGCATGACTGAAACGAGTGCCTTAAGCTTCTGATTGCCTTTGACATAGGCTTGGCCTCGTTGCTAAGTAAAGCATGACAAGCTTTCAACCCCTGGTATTAAGAATTGCTTGATATAAATTTGATCGAAAAATGAATGTTTGCAACATGCTTTTGGCTGGTTTGGCTCACCTGTATGAGTTTGATTAGCACTGCCTTCCATTCCCTACTTGTTAGTGCTAGATCTTGGGTGATGCTTTTATTTCTCCTAAACTGAACTTGCCTAGCTCTAGACTGATTTGATATACCCTGTTGAGCTAGATGCAGGTCTTGTTTATGAATGCACACGTGCTTGTGACTAGTTGTTACTCATATCGTTGTATCCCTGAATGCTTTCACTTGCACCTCCTGCATTGCATTCATCGCATAGCATATGTTCAGGGGGAGTCTCAGTTTCAGGGGGAGCTTTAGGTCTGTTTAGCCTTGATGTGTGCATGTGCCAACAAGCAGGAGAAGTTGATCGAACGAGTGGGAGTTTAATTGTTTGATTTTTGAGAGAACCAAAAATTTGTTGTGCACAGGGCTTTGAGAGTGCATGCATGTGGTGAGAGTTGCACTGGTAAGGGGGAAATGCATTTCAGTGGGAGTTTCTGCTTTGATTAGCTCCTGGTTTTTCCTCCGCTTCTGGCATGATTGTGTCGAGCCCTGCCTCTGTCTTTGAGGAGTCATGCTTGTGTTTGATCGATTGCGTTGAGCCGTTGCCCTTGTCTTACTGAATCGATCTCTGCTTGGTCGAGTGACTTGTTCTTGCTTCTTTCGAGCTTTAGTCACTTGTCCAAGTTCCTTCTTGCTTCTTTGTTCTTCTCTGTTTTTGTTTCTCTCTTGGTTCGTTTGTGGTGTGTTGACAATGCACTCATCAAGGGGGAGATTGAGGAATGTGGAGTACTCTATCCTGCTTGTGATGAGTGAATTGTCAACCGTACGGTGTGATCGTGCGCTTGGTCTTTGGTTGCAGGTACACAGGCGTCAAGTGTCGACGGAGAGCTGCCGTGGAGGTGCTGTGGCCGATGGACCGTGCGGTGGACGGCGGTGAAGGACAGCCGGGACCGGAGTTCGGGCTGGACGACAGCTGTGGCGTCCACTCCTGGATCAAGGGCGCCAGCGTCGACGGAAGGCGGGTTTCTTGGTTTGCGCCACAAAACCAAGGAGGTGGACGGCGGTTGAAGAAGCCAAGTCGTGGAGGCACGGGCGTCGGTCTCAGGATTGGCGGAGGTGACGGCGTCTAGGGCCTCGCTGCGGGCGAGGAGGTGACGGGCGTCGGCGGCGTCTAGGGCCATCAGGAGGCCGAGGCGGGAACGGCGTCCAGGGCCACGGTGTGGAGGCGGGAATCTTCCCGCGTGTGGAGTTTTGGTGGTTTTCTCAAAACCAGCCACCTACCCGGGTTTCGCGGACCTTCCAAAGCCGCGAACCGGATCTTCATCGACATGGCGGCATCGTGGAGAAGACTTCGTTTCGAAGAAAAAATCTCGGCCGTCGGATGAGATCATGTAAATATTTCCGGTTTAGCCCCTACGGGCGTTTAAGTCTCTAGTTTGAGTCTAGGGGTATTTTGGACCCCTGCGTGGGCACCTTAAATACCCCTCACCCCTCTCCTCTCTCCCGGGCGCTAGAAAAACCAGCACCACGCCACCACCTCCTCCTGGTGCCGCCCCCCTCTTCCTGTCTCTCTTTCTCTTCTCCCTCCCTCTCCTCTCTAGGGAATAGAGGTATGGATTGATGAGATTTTTGTACTGAGATTTGATGGGAAAGGAGGCCCTTTCCTCCTTGTGCCCTCCGGGGTTTTGACTTTGATTCAATTTTGTTCATCTTGTGCCTCATTTGGTTGAATTTTGATTTTTCTTTGTCAATTCTTGAGCACGAGATGATGGGCTACTTCTTGATGACTTGGTGACTCCTTGGAGCAATCTTAATCCATCTAGCCTAGTGCTACAACCCCCAGAATCACGAGTCTCCTCGAATCGAAGTTTTTGTGTTCTTGAGAAAACCCCATTCTTGCTCGAAATTTCTTCGATTCCTCCCAAACCATGGAGTGATTCATCGATTCCTTCCGTGGATGTGTTCACAAGTCCGTTGTGATCATGCCTACAAAGTTTGGCGAGGTTTGGACATGATTTGGCCTCTCGATCGTTGAGTTCGTCAAGAGTCGCGGGCTGAAAAGTTGTTTCTGGACTCGAACAGAGTTTTCTCACTACAGGAATCGCAAGGTTCACCGTCGGCCGATTTAAGACCGTCGGGGCCGACGGTAATAATTAAATTATAGGCGTCGGTGGTCCTTCCCCGACGGTTATAATTTTATAACCGTCGGTTTCTGTTAAAGGCATCGGCAGGCCAACGTTTTTAATTAAAACCGTCGGCTACGAGGGTCGGCCGACGGTAATAATTAAAACTGTCGGGTAGAGCCGACGGTTTTATCGCGGGACCCACCAGGCCGGAGTCGCTTTCCCCAATCTCTCCACACCGCGCCGAGGGTCGCTTTCATTCCAATCTTCTCCACACCGCGCCAGGCCCGCTGACCGCGCCCAGTCTTCGCCCGCGCCCGCGCCGCCGCCACCGCCGACCGCCCGCGCCCGCGCCGCCGCCTCCCCGTCCCTCTTCTCCACCGCGCGCGCGTGCCCGGCCCTCTTCTCCGCCGCCTCCATGGCCAGCGTCCGTGCTGGCCCGCGTCGCTAGGGTTGACGGCGCGCGAGGGTGAGCTTGGCGGCGGCGCGAGGCTGCTCGGCCTCGGCGAGCACGCCGTCCACCGGCATTGTTGACTCTCGGCCTCGTCCACCGCGCGCGCGCGTCCCCGGCCCTCTTCTCCGCCTCTCCCTGCCGGTCGTCGCGCCCAGAGGCAGGAGGGGCGCCGCCCATCCCCAGCTCGGCGACCGCTCCGTCCACCGCCCCCGTCGCCTCTGACCAACAGGCCCGGCCGTCGCGCCACCGCTGCCGCCTCTGCTGTTCGGGCACCGCCACCGTACCAAGGTATTTTCTTCTTCTTCTTCTCTGTATAGGTTACCTAATAATGTGAAAAGGGATTTAAACAATATGCATCACCAACACATGTTTGTTGTAGTTTTGATTTGTTGTAGTTTTGAAAATGGGTTGCTCGATTTGTTGTATATGTTCTCGATTTGTTGTAGTTTTGAAAATGGGTGACGACCGTTAATAAATTATATTAACCATATGCGAGGTTCGTTTTCCATAATGCAGCGAGAAGACGTACAAAGGACTCCTTCTCTGAAGCACGGATCAAAGCTGTGACCGTGTACTTCAAGACCAAGTTGTGGAAGCCTATGACCAACAAGCGAGCAAAGAAAATACACCTCAGTAAGGAGGAGTACTTGCAGAGCTACGTGGATTGGGTCTGTGTGGACCAGGAAGCTTGGGAATGGCTTTGCGAGTACTGGGCGTCGCAGGAGTACAAAGACATTTCGGATAGAAACCGCAGAAATCGGTTGAGCAAGCCTGGGTTGCACCGCTATGGACCAGAGGGACATGTGCGGAAGGAGCAAAGATTGGTATGAATTACTACAATCATTTTTCTATTACATCAAAAACTTGTATTACCTAAACTGTTGGATTTTGGTATTGCAGGAAGCTGAAACCGGTGTCCGTCCTACTTTTTTCGAGGTTTACCTCAAGGCGCGCAAAGGCACAGACCCAGATCGCCCGGAGCAATTGATTGACGAGGGAGCAATGGAGAAAATGGTAAGTATCTTCAGTGTTGGTTATATCTTCCATGAAGTCATATTACATCTATTCGTGACCTCAATGTATGGTAGGCAAAATATGCTGAGTATTTCAAAAGGAGCCATGGCGATGATGTGGATTTTTTAAAGGAGCCGTTGGATGTGGCTGTGGCGTACGACGCCGGCGGAGGTCTACCGCATGGGAGGTATGTAAACATATTGATGGTTTATAAGTTAATGATTATCGATTCATAACACTTGTGTTTTTTTTGTAGAATTGGGTTGGGCGATGGGTATGTGGATCGTGAGGCTTATTCTAGACGACGGAGCTCCAGTGCCAGTTCTAGTCGGTCAGTCTACTGCGGAGACAAATGAATTAAAAGAGAAATTGAGACGTACCCAAGAGCAGATGCAACAGATGCAGCAACAGATGCAGTATTTGATGATGGCACAGGTAATATCTTACGTTGTAACATGAGGCGATCATCTGTTTTCTTAAGATCTCATCAATAATTTACATATGCAGTTCTTGGCTGGGGGTAGCACCGGATCTCAGTTCGGTATGCCGCAGCAATCACAAGGTTCCGAGAGTGGCCAAGCATATATTCCACCACCTCAGGGATTCATGGCGATGTTGGGCGCATCTCGGTCTGGAGGCCAAGCTTCTACAGGTGTTCTCCCACAAATGCCGCCGTTCGGTCCGTGGTGGCAGACTCCGCCAGCACCATTTCCTCCACCAGCAGCGGTATGACAATAGCTAGCCGCTTTCTTCACTTCTGTGATTAGTACCTCAGCTCAACGTTTCGATCTTCTCATTAATTTTACCTCAACTACTAGTACTGAGCTGTGATCCAAGATATATGGTTCCGTCTCAACTAGCTCAGCAATTGTTACCCATACTAGTCACCCAGAACAGAGAAAACACTACCCTTGGAGCTTTAATTAGTGATTTACCTTGGAACTAATGCAAAGTTGCAGAGGGCCTGATAAACTAGCCCCCAACATATTTACATTACCAAGATGATTGACTCAGTAGCCACTGTTTTGCTATCGATAAATCCATTCCCGTTTTGCCTTGATAAAATCTTTGCCTGCCAAATGCAACAGGATATGTACATTTTCCTATCTACTATAGGAAATTTGCTTACCCCAAGGCTTAAACGGTTGTGTTTGCTTCTCGTAGGGTTCCCGTCAAGGAACGCCTGATGGCGACATATTTCTCAATTTGAGCGGTGGAGGTGCGAGTGGCGGAGGTGCGAGTGGCGGAGGTTCGAACCACGACATGGCGATGGATTGATCACCTTGCGGGGAAACTTGAATTTGTCACCTTAGAAGACTTTGAACATGTTTATGTGAGATATTATGCTTGTGTTTATGTGGATTTTGGACATGTATTACTGTTGAGGAGGTTATGCTTGTGTTTATTGCTGTTGACTGTATGGATCGGAGGTTATGCTTGTGTTTATTGCTGTTGATCGGAGGTTATGCTTGTGTCTATTGTTCTGTATGGATCGGATGCTGTGTCTATTGTTCTGTATGGATCGGAGGGTGTGTGTTCTGTATGGATCGGAGGCTTCCCAGCCGGGGAGGGAGAGAAAGAAAACAGGGGCGGTAAAAAAAATAATTTAAAACTGTCGGTTCACGAATATGGGGCCGACGGCTTTAAAGTCTAAAGGCGTCGGTGGTCGGCCAGGCCGACGCCTTTAAAAATTTAAAGGCGTCGGTGACTTTGGCTGGGCCGACGGGTTTAAAGGTTAAAGGCGTCGGTGGTGGGCCAGGCCGACGGTTGTAACGTGTTAAAGGCGTCGGTTGTCAGCCGACAGCTATACGGGGCGGTCCCCGCGTTAAAGGCGTCGGCTCGTGCCCCCGACGGCTTTAATTCATAAAACTGTCGGTACCGACAGCTTTACTGGGTTAAAGGCGTCGAAATAGTTCCGACGGATAAAACCGTCGGTCCACCGACGCTTTTAAGTTAAAAACGTCGGCTACTGTTCAGAACCGACGCCTTTACGGCCGACGGTGAATCCACCGTTTACTGTAGTGTCTCCTATCACCGGTTAAACCGACGCTTGTGATATGGTGCGTCGATTCACCCGGTGAGTAGGTTCTTTGTCTGTTAGGGTTTTGGGGTTTGGATCATTGCACCGGCGTATAGGTTTTGTTCAACGTCGGATCAACCGGTGTTCACTAGTCCATTTTGAGGTCTCTCTGGACAACTGCATCGGTGTTCGTTTTGGATTTTGTCGGTTTAGCCGGTGCACTATCATCGGTTGAACCGACGCTGTTTAAACCATAGCGTCAGTTTAACCGGTGAGTGCTTCTTCTCTGCTGCCGGATCTGTGACGTCGGTTGAACCGGTGGAGTACTTCTTCACACGTCGGTTTAACCGGTGTTAGTATACCATGCTGTTTTTGGTGCTTACTCTTCGCTTTTGATCCGATCTTTTCGCAGCTTGTTTCTAGAGTATTTGCTTGGTGTCTAGCTCTGCTATAGCTACACTTTGCACACTCTAGAAGTGAGGGTTTGTGTGTTCACTTGGGACTTGACCAAATCGCTTCAGGTCGTGAAATTTTTATTTGGCTCCCATTCACCCCCCCCTCTGGTCGCCCCTTTGGTCCCTCAGACCCTCACATGTCTACTTAATTGAAATCATAGCTTTAATTCAGTTATTTAATGTTTCAAGCTTGATTTATTATTTAGTATTCAATTTCTTTTTCATAAATGTTGGATGGTTTCATACATGGTTTAGTAAATAGGTTGTTAATGTCAACTGTTATTTAAAATGCTTTTCGCTTTATTCAGCCAAACTTTATCCTTATTTAAGTCTTTTATGTCATTTATTTCTCAAGATACTTGCTGAGTACGATATGTACTCAGTACGATATGTACTCACACTTGTTAAATCAACACTGATCAGAAGAGAAAGATGCTATAAAGATTTCTGAAGAAGATGTTGAGTTCTAGGCGTACGCAACTCCCGGTCGATTGCCTGTGAAGTGTGGAGCCTTCGTTTCTAGGATAAAGCTATGTACCTCTGATAGGCTTTTTAGTTGTTGTAAGTTTTTTTGTTGATATTATTGCTCATTATTTCATTAGTATGTCGCTATACGTATGGAACTTGATCCTGGCATATATATATATTTATCCATTCGGTTTTCTAAGACAAGAAGCTAGATTTATTTTAATTACAAAAAATATATGTAAAAGATAAATAATGTCACTCGGGTTTGGTCCTCACATACCGACACGGGGCATATCACTCGGATTTGGTCCTCCCAGTTGGTGCGATGGCCCATGCGGACGTGCGAACTCCGATCCTGCCGTGACATCGCACGCATGGACGTTAGCATCACGCCTGAAACCATGACCTGATGGATCATCATTTCCCAACCATCCACGGAAAATAATGTCATTTAGAGATAAGTTAACAAAAATGCAAACAAATCTCACTTATCTAGGATGCTCAACCAACCGCGAGCAAAGCTTTTAATTTATCAATTTGTATATATCTATGAAATAGACTTCATCTTTATCGTTATGACATTGTGTGCAACTTCTCTAAAGCCATAAATCGGAGCGGCCTAGAAGGCAGGGCAGGCCACGCCATGCAACTAGAAGGGTATAGTCGTACTGGGTTGGGCTTCCATCCATGAGTCCATAGGAGGAATGAAATTAACTGGGCCTATGGGACGTAATATAATGATTGTTTATTAGCAGCAACAACAATAAATGCAGGAAGCACGCGCTCGCTGATAGTACAAGTTAAGCTATGCTCGGTGTTCATTGGAAGCCTTGATTGTTGGTTTATGAAGAGCATTATAGTAGTCCCTTCGTTTTTATTTATATATCGTATTAGGTTTGTCATAAATTAAACTTAGCTAATTTTGATCGAGTCTATAGAAAAATATAGCAACACCTATACTGCCCAACATATGCACTATAGATATATATTTCATTGCGGATTCAACAAAATAAATTTGGTATTATAAATATTATTTTTTTATAAATTTGGTCAAAGTTGTTGACTTTGGACAACAATCCTAATGCGACATGTAAATAAAAATAGAGAGAGTATACTCGAATAATGGGAGCTGTCGGAGGGTTATTAGTACTTCAAACTAAAGAGTAAATTTGGACATCCGGCAGTGTTCTCTCTTTTTCTCTTTATAAAGAAACAAAATAAAGATGCAAAGAGCAAAGCAACAAAGGTTTCAAACATAAAGAGCAAAGCAACAAAGGTTTCAGACAAATCGGCAGCCTACCAGTGCTTTACTTCCACCTTGTGATTCTTCCTAAACTAATAAGTTACCCAGTGATGTCTGGAGTATCTGCTGATTGAATTGGTTGCGAAGAAGAGCCGAATTGGCTCAAGATATCCAATCGGAAACATTTCCCAGTGTCCAGACTCGAGTCTACACACCTCGAATTAGGAATTCCTACTTACATGGAAACTCGAGACACCATTTTCATTTTCAAAAAAAAAACACGACCCACAGTGTGCCGCCGCTATTTAAGCATAATTTATTACTTGATAGCTAGCAGATTATATTAGCAGCCGCGCCGATCGATGAGCCCACGAAGCAAACATCCAGTACTAGATGAAGCAACACGCAGCAAATTAAATTAAACAAACTTTATTGATTTCACACAAAGTAGACTCGTCAGTTACATACCAATTCAATCCATATGTATATAATCAAATAATAACAGCAAGTTCAACAACACGTACTGCAGCAAACGCACACAATTTAGCACGCCGAGGTGGCCATGCTGATTATGAATGAGAACGAACAAATTAAAACAGACACACCAAGTTTCACACGGGCAAGCAAATCGAAGTCACTGCACGAGCTGATCAAAGCAAGCACACAACACTAGAAAACACACGTTGAAGCATCAAACACTGCAATCTGGTTGAGCTGCTGTCACACTGCTTGGATGCGCCGGCCGGACGATGAAGCAGCCAGCAGACAAACCAAACCTCTTATTTGGAATAAATGGAGATCGACGCCGGCGGGCGGGCATGGTGAAACTCTGGACGGGCGCATGAGATTGGAGGCGGAGGTTGCTGTGGAATCGACAAATCTAATCATCAATAATGTTGGGAGGTGATTGGGTGGATCAAGCTAGTATATGAAATGGCAAGCTAACCTGAGGATGAGCTTGCGGCTTGGGCATGGCTCAGTTCCTTCACCTGAGGTAGCTCTTGATGATGACGCGCTCGCGGATGGAGGCGGATGCCGGGGGAAGCCTGGGCTCATAGCTCTTGCGGTGCGAGTCGTCCCAGCGGAGCTTGGTCCACCAGGCCCGCTCCCCGCTCACCGTCACGACCTTCTTACCTGGACGTGGAGCTCCTCCCACGCGGGCGCGGCCAGGACGGCGTCGGTTGATGAGGCGCGGGAGGCGGCGCAAGCTCCAGCACCCGCGGACGTGGAGCTCCTCCCACGCGGGCGCGGCCAGGACGGCGTCGTCGTCGCGAAGATGCTCCAGCAGGGGCAGCTCCTGGAGGTGTATCCTCCGAAGACATGGGAGCTCGAAACTAGAAGACCAGTCTCTATTGTAGTAGAAAATTGCCTTGAGATTGTAGCAGAAGAGGATGTCGAGCGTCACGAGACTTGGCAGCGCAGATCCACGTGGCATGACGCATTCCAACCTCGGGCAATGCTCCAGCCGGAGGTGCTTCAGTGCATGGAAATGATAATCAAAATCCGAATCTTTGTAGAAATGTGTCAGACTTTTTAGATGAGAGACAAGTGCATTCTCCAGACTCCACCCTAGCCACAGATCATAAAAGACATGCACCACCCGATGACATCGCTGGAGCTTGCATTCCTCCAGCATATTCAAACGACTCAGATCATTGAGGCGGGAGACGTGAGTATCGTCTGACATGCTAATTGATTTAGTGACTTCTAGAAGATACTTCAGACCATGGGGATACCGCTCCACTGCTGAGATCTCCACGTGACGCTCACTCTCCCGAAAGGGAGGCACGTCATCCATTGACACCATCAAGACTCCATCTGTCAGATAGCGACGGTTTACATTAGCATAGGCTGCCAATGACGCATGAAGCTTGTTGGTTTTCACCATGCCCTCTTCATCCTGTATGATGTAATTTGAACATGGAAAGATTTCAAAATTCTTCCATCCCTTACTAAATCCTTGGTGGCATCATTGAAGCTATAAAACAATCTGGAATCACTTATGCACACCTGAGCAACTTGTGGAGTACTGCAATCATGATTAACAGCTCCATCTGATGAGCATTGATCCAAGCAAAACACATCTGGGAATCTATGCAGCTTATGCCAAGGGAATCGTCTCAGGGAAGGAACGCCCCCTGAGAAGCAATCGCCTAAGCTGGGGCAGATTAGGGATGTTGTCTGGTAGCTCCTTGATAGCCGTAGCAGATAGATCGAGCTCCTCCAAAGCATCAACTTCCTTATTGTCCACGGATTCTAGCTTACTACATCCGTGCAATGACAATCGCTTTATATGTGGTGTACCAACCAGTGAGAATGAATGAAGACTAGATAATGCAAGAGCCGAGGGTGGCAGCTCCTCAAGGTTGGAGCATTTCACAAGCAGAAGCTCTTTTAGGGTAGGAATGCTATGGAAGAAGTCGCACTGGAATGTGCTTATATTTGAATAGGAGAGATCGAGGTAGAGCAAGTTGAGCTTTTTGTTGCTGTTCTTTTCACAGAGAGCAATTTCAGTATCTGAGGTTATAACAGCCCCTAAGGGAAAGCAATTGGAGTTTCCGGAGACAGCAGATTGAAGGAGGAAGTGACTCTATTGGAGTGTAGGAAATATCAAGAACACGCAGATAAGGGAGCTTGGCCAAGAAATGATCAGATTCAAGCTTCATGAACAACCTCGACTGTTGCGCGCAATGCCTTATAATAAGTGTGGTCGGGCCGCTGGACCCCTGGCTCAACCAATCTCTGCTTACATGCCATCCTTGGTCGCCCACATGTGAGATCCATTGCATGTGCTCCAACTGAGAGTGATTTCCCTCACAGAGTTCATCGGATGCGAGGGGCTCTACAACAAGGCTATGATATGCTAGGAAGTGTGCAGCAGATATTGTGGCTTCATCATCTTTCGTTGCAGGAGAAAAAGGCAGCTGCAGCAACGAATACTCCCGAAAAGCCTCGAGGATGACATTTCCAAGTTGATATATATCATCACCATAGTACTGACAGTGGTAGCCGTCAGTGTCCTCCCCCATTTTTTCTTGGACACTTGGCTTCATGACAGGAAGGATGCCTTGAGCAGCCCACTGGCGGATCAACACATCTGAGCTAACATCAGCCTGGGCATCACACATTGGCGGGTCAACATTGGAACTGCAGGGAATAAGCAGCAGCATGGTGGCGTAGTGAAAGCACTGGACTGCCACATGATGCCAATACTTCTCCTCTCCATGGCCAACCGCAACAGAGATGTACTTGGCCGCTTGTTTCAGAGAATGCAGTGTGAGAATCAATATATTATCCCCAGAAAAGGATTTGATGACGCGAGGCTCATCTGGCTTGTTGCTCTTGTCATAGACATCTTGGGAGGTGGTGGATACGATCCAGAAAGAATCTTTCCACCTAGGGGCAGGAAGCCATAAGCCCTCTGTCGTACCATAAATATTGATGGGCTTTATTGGCCTGTCAAGATTCTGAATCACCAGCAGGTACTTCTTGGTCCGTATAGATTTTGCATTATTTGAAGAGCTATGGAATAGTTTAGCTCAAAGGGTGAGACACTGTCATCCTGCTTCTTCTCCATGTCGTAGGTATAGTAGCGCAGCTCAGCGTCTACCATGTCGTATTTATGTTCGAGTAGCCCGAGCTGCTCAGCCACTTTGATATGCAGCATGTCATTAATGTCGAACCGATTTCCCAGCACTGCTGCTGCCTGCTTCATGTCCACCTCTATTCCATGGTCCCAGGGACCATATTTCCTGATACTTACATCCCGAGCGATGCTCGATATAGCTCGAGTACCGGTCAAGTTTTTCTTCCAAGTTATGATATACAGGGTTGTTGAGATATCCATTCAGCCTGGCCGCACAAATAAAAAGGGGTTCGTTAAATGCTTCATCAAACAACTTGCACTCAAGGTTTAGCAGTTAGTTAATCGTCTTCTCTTTTGTGCTCTTTTCTTTTATTTTCATTCTCACGTTGAGTCCTAGAGTTCATTTCTTATCAATTAGAAGGAAGTTTTTGTACTTACGATGTTTGACACACTTTCTGATGACAGTAAAGATGCATTAAGGTAAATGCCGATACTATTACATCCATATTCATGGACAAATAAAATCAATTTGTTATGCATTTTTTATCAACAAATGTATTTCATAATGGCAACAATAAAGAATTTGGGAGTGAAAATGTTAGCATTAACACTGGGCATGGGAAAGAGAAGGATTTTTTTAAAAAAATGGATTCCAGGTACAGGCTAATCTAAACTACATATGAAAATATGAGTTTATTTCAAACATTTCAAGTACTGTTTGTGTACGTGATGATTTGGTGGTCTCTTTACCAGGACGATACAACCGAAATTTTCTTTTTTCAAGTTGGCTGTCACACGTATATCAAATGCAGCACCCACCCCTAAAAAAAATCGTATCCACGGGTGCAATCCCAACTCATCCTAACATGACGAAGGCATTGCATGTTCGTAACTTCAGACTCTCGCTTGTCTAGATACTGCCGCTGCTATACGTAGAGGAAATATATAGACTACTCATGGGCCTCGATTGTCATGTTGCCGCTGTCGCTGCCAGGCTTTGACGACCTCCGGGATGAACAAAGGAAAGCACCGTGCAGAAGTCCGGGCTTTGCCCGGCTTCCGTTCCCATCTACGCCTATCTTACAGCTGGTTTCCTGTCCAAGGCAGAACCAACGTGAATTTTTTTCCGTTTTGGAGTCCAGGCAGCTACGCTGCATAGGGCCTGTTTGGTTGGAGGCTTGGCAAAGCTGCCTGGGCCAGGCATTGCTCCTAGGCGTTTGATTTTGATCGCCTGGGGCTGAGATCTGCCCAGGCAGCGAGCTGCCTACCAGGACTCGATCCAAACAAGCCTACGTGCCTCGCCTCCGAAGCAGAGTCAGAGGAAAATAAGGCCTGTATTCGGAATCCAAGTCAAAGTCGAGAGGAGGCATGTCTTCATTGCTTAGAAAAGAAAAAAGTTCAATTTTTTACCATCCAACTATCGCCCAAGTTTGATTTTGGCCATGCAACTCCAAAATCGGGTATCCTTGACCATCGAACTATCAAAACCATTGATATTTGACCATTCGGCTATTTTGAAAGGTGGTTTTGCTGACGCGGGTGACACATGGCAGTGGGGCCCATATGTCAGCCCATTTTCCTCTCTTCTCTCTCATCTCTTTGTTTCTTGTCTCCCTCCTCTCTCTCCGACGAGCAGGGGCTTGGAGTAGGGGTGGAGCAGCCGCCACGTCCATGGCCGACTCCCTCCCTCCTCGGCCTCCTCCGTGTCGCCTCCCTCCCCTCCTTGTTCCTGCGCAGGCCGGTCGATTCGAGCTCACAGCCGGCGGCAGAGGAGCGAGCCGGATCCCGACGGTCGGTACATCATCAGTCGAGCTGCGTGGACCAAGCGGTGAGCTGGTCGAGGAGCAGGGGCGCCCTGCGGCGGTGGAACACCAGGGGTTGCCGGTGCGGGCGCGGGGGCAGCGGCAGTTGCGACCGGCGCGGGGCAGCAAGGGACCCCAGCTTGGCCCGCCGGCGGGGAAGACATTCCGCGCCGCCGCGTGCACGAGCGCATGCCCCGCCGCTGCTGCCGCGCGTAATGGCGGACGGTCCGCTCCCAATAGCGGGCCGTTCGTAGGTCAAGAAGTTCGGACGTCCGAACTTCTTGACCTGCGGACGGTCCGCTCGCCGTGGCGCCTCACAGACGCGTCGACATGGGGGCGATGCTCGAGGCGCCAGCGCTGTCTGATACCATCGCCGCTCGTGGCATCCTCCACTGCCGCCGCTTGGATCTGCACCGCCGCGCCCCCGGATTTGCCCGCGGGCTGCCGCCTGGATTCGGCTCGCCGCGCCGCCGGGAGTCTGCGCGCCGGGAGCCACGGCCAAGGTCCGCTGAGGAGGGCATGGGGAGTGGGCCACCACCGGGGAGGAGCCGGGCTCCGCCCGCCGTGACGCGCCGCCGCGAGCCACGGCCGAGCTGCGGCCGAGCCCCGACCTGCTCTATTCTCTCGGGCGAGCAGATGAAAACAGAGAAGAAACAGAGAGATGAGGGAGAAGATAGGAAAATGGGCTAATATGTAGGCCCCACTGCCACGTGTCATCCACGTCAGCGAAATCACCTTTCAAACATAGCCGAATGGTCAAATATGAACAGTTTTGATAGTTCGATGGTCTAGGATACCCGGTTTTGGAGTTGCATGACCAAAATCAAACTCGGGCAATAGTTGGACGACCAAAAATTGACTTTTTGCTTTAGAAAAAGGAGGCAGCAACCTGGAATAGCAGCGCACAGTTAAGATGGAGCAGAGCATCAGGCATCAGGTTCCTCCCCATGCATGTGCATCTCAAAATTCAATTTGAATCAAACTCACTCCATGCACACGCAAGGCTAGCAGCTTCGCGGAAACACTCGGCGATCCGCCGGCGACTACTTCGGCTTCGCAAGGATGCTGGGCGACTGACTTGTAGGACCTGCTAAAAGACCCATGACCCGACTAACTGATGCGTCGGGCCCACTATATGGGTGGACCCAGTTTGCCTGTTGACTACATTGACAAGTAGGACCCACCTGTTAGTTTGATCGTTGACCAACCCTTGACTGTTGACATAGTCAACGTGGGCGCCACATTTGCCTGACAATCCGGTCCCACCTAACTCGTGGGGGTCCACATGCTGAGATGTGGATCCTAGCTGACCCAATTGATCCCATTGACTAGTCAACTCTGACCATTGACTTGGTCAACAATGACATCAGCAAGACCACTAATGACATCTTCAGCCATACGTGGACCAATCCAGAACTGACACGTGGCCCCTAACCTGCTGAGAAGTCTTCCTATGTTCCTAATTTGTTGTTATTTGGATCTTATTTGCTTCTTTATTTGGAGTTGATTTGCTAGTAGAATATCGTTATTTGTTTGCATCCGTATATTAGGATACGTGGAAGACTCGAATGACTTCGTCAACCTTGACTTAGAAGCAGAAGATGAAGAAAAGGACCTTGCTCTAGATTTGTGCCCATCCTAAATTTGAATACCTATTATCCATTGCAAATCTAGTATGCTAGAGATTTATTTATTCGCTTGGATGATCATGATAACCCTGCATAGCCTTACTTGTACTCCTTTACCTTGTACATCATATTCCGCTTTATATACCTGAAATGCTATACTTTGCTTGCATGTGTATATGTGGGATGGATGGAGAGGATTCTTGGCGTGTGTTGGAGATACTTTCCGAGGAGTTGGTGATTAGGGCTTTTAGTGGGGGTGAGCATAATTTAACCCAATCCTCAGATTGGAGTGCTTGGAGTGTGTATTTTGGGCACACTTTACAGAGTACTTGTCATGGGTACATTTGGTGGTTTACTTGGTTAAGGAGTTGGTGGCAATACCTGTAATGGGTGCAGTTGCGGACCACTGTGGTGGATACGCTTTTGGGACGATGACGCTCGCTTCGACAAGTAAGGACCGAGCCAGTAGGATCTGGTGACGGAATTATGTTAAACGTTATGCGGGTGGGTTGGCCTGAGGCTAGCAAATGCGGTATTAAGCCTATAGGAGGATAGAGTATCAGTGTAGGGGAAGAAGTTGCTGACCTCATGTTCCTCGAGACGCAGGACCTTGCGGGGTCCAGGTGGGGAGGCTTCATAGTCTCGGGTCGACCTCTTGCGGGAGGATGTGCTCAAGATTAGGGAAAGTAGGATGGTGCCGTAACTAGTGTCTTCTACTGGTGGGGTGTCGTTCAGGCGGTCGACGGACTATCTGTCTTCGCCTCGTCCAGGTGTACAAGCTCTGCAGACTTAAAACTATACGTATAGCCGCGTCCTCGGTCATGGACATCTCTTGAACCTGCTTCACTGACTAGGTCATGGACATCTCTTGAACCTGCTTCGTTGACTAGATTAGTGTTACTTGATTTCTACCTCACTCTAGTGGTTACTTCCTGTCTTCGGACGGCTGAGGTGTGAGGGAAGGGAGCTCTCACATCGACCTGGGTTGGTTTGGAAGGTGTGTGCTGACCGAGAACCTAGAATGCCGTGACGGCCCGTGTCTTGGAGATGTGGATGATGGAACTACTTTGCTACTTGCTGCTGCTGCATAGGAAAACTCTAAGCCATTCCTTGTCACTTTTGTACACTAGTATAGTCCACTTTAAAAATTGCGCATTGCGGATGGTGATGTGGTCCTATCCCGTTCCTTGGGGGTAGATCATTAGTTGCAGGTCCGAACTTGAAGCTCGAGACCGATCATGAAGATGCTACGTCAGAAGGATTACATTGCTTCGCTCAAGGTTGCCTATGGTGAAGACCGGAGATGAAGATTTGACGCCCTAGCTACCACTTCGCAAGATTTCTACTTGTTGTTTAGCCCAAGGGGCTTGTACCATATCGTGTTCCAAGTTGTTTTGGATGTAAATATTAAATATTATTCTCTGTTATCGTTGTATGGAAATGATACTATGCTGAAATAAGTTCTGTAGGTGATAGCTATTGATTTTTTTCTTTCTTTTCACGAGATTCAAGTATTTTATTTGGACTCCTCGTGTCCCAAACTATTTCCAGGATTTTTCATGGAACTTTTCTAGATTTGTTTTAAGCCCAAAAATATATTCTAAGTTATTAAAATCCTCTCTTTTCTTCCCGGACTAGATTCAACTTGTTTTGTTCCCGTCCAGTTCCCCATTCTTTAATCTTGCTCTCCGATCAAATTTTGCTTAATCCATCTTTTTCTCTTGTGTACATGCTATCAAACGGCCCGTTCACCATCCGCTAGCTCAATTCTTCTATTGGCCTCACCGTCGCGAACTTCGCAGACTCATACTGCTACTTCCCTCGACCTAGCACGACACCGGCCTAGCTTCTCCCTCTCATTCTTTTCTTCCGCACTTATAATAATTAAAATAAATCTAGTTTATAGTCTTCTATTCGGTTATAACATAAATATTCCGATAGTTGTATCTTTTCAACTGTAGTGCCGTTTTCAGTGTTTTTCACGCTCTTGTGATTGTAGCTTTAAGCCATATCCTTTAGTGCATTCTTGTAATGCTTTTCTTTTGTTTTGATGCACTATTCTTAGTTGTGCTTTGTTTTGTTTGTTTCTTGTATGTTTGTGCCCGATGCTTGTCGCGAGTAGAAGAAGCCCAGTTCGAGAGATGTGAAGATTAAGAGCTTCAAGAGTAAGTGTTGAAGACTCTGAGCAGCTATTATTTGGAATAAATGCAAGTATATTCCTTAATCATATATCTGTCCCAATAACTTTTATTTATTATATGCTTGCATGCATTAATTTAATGGGTCTCTATTATCCTTATTGTTCATTCTTGTCCTTGAATAGCCGGGTTACTTTTATAAAATCTTTTGGGTAGCTTGCATAGTTGCTTAACAATGGTTATGGGTAGTTTATGAAAACAATACTTGAGACATGATTTTATATCTTTTGGAACAATGTGATGAATCGGTGAAATTAATTAAAATCAACCATGGAGCGACTATTCGGGAAAACAGCGCAACCACAAGGGCTATATGGCTCTGGTCTTTTGACTGATTAATTAGGTTTCTCTAACTTGTTAGTAGCTTACTGAAACGCGCAAGAGATGGAACTAGGTTCAAGAGGGGTACTCGGCCTGCCAAAAGGGTTTGGTACGCCTACAGGGTACGCTCGCTTTGGGGGAGGGTGCACTCGCCTAGCGGCTAAAATCTCAGCGGGCTACTACTGGTTAGGGAGTCTTTGTCAAGGTCTCGTAGTGTACCTATGTAGTCATATCTAAGAAAGTGTGGTGAGTGTGCCTGATCAACACCGCGTGATGGGTAACATGGCTTGTGGTGAAGGTGTACAACCTCTACAGAGTGAAAACTGATATATCAGCCGGGCTCACGGTAAAGAGCGGCTCGGACCCTCACATGTCTACTTAATTGAAATCATAGCTTTAATTCAGTTATTTAATGTTTCAAGCTTGATTTATTATTTAGTATTCAATTTCTTTTTCATAAATGTGGGATGGTTTCATACATGGTTTAGTAAATAGGCTGTTAATGTCAACTGTTATTTCAAATGCTTATCGCTTTATTCAGCCAATCTTTATCCTTGTTTAAGTCTTTTATGTCATTTATTTCTCAATATACTTGCTGAGTACGATATGTACTCACACTTGTTAAATCAACACTGATCAGAAGAGAAAGATGCTATGAAGATTTCTGAAGAAGATGTTGAGTTCTAGGCGTACGCAACTCCCGGTCGATTGCCTGTGAAGTGTGGGGCCTTCATTTCCAGGATAAAGCTATGTATCTCTGATAGGCTTTCTTGTTGTAAGTTTTTTTTCCTTGATATTATTGCTCATTATTTCATTAGGATGTCACTATATGTATGTATATGTATGGAACTTGATCCTGCCATATATATATAGTTATCCATTCGGTTTTCTATCACAAGAAGCTAGATTTATTTTAATTACAAAAAATATATGTAAATGATAAATAATGTCACTCGGGTTTGGTCCTCACATACCGACACGGGGCATATCACTCGGATTTGGTCCTCCCAGTTGGTGCGATGGCCCATGCGCACGTGCGAACTCCGATCCTGCCGTGACATCGCACGCATGGACGTTAGCGTCACGCCTGAAACCATGACCTGATGGATCATCATTTCCCAACCATCCACGGAAAATAATGTCATTTAGAGATAAGTTAATAAAAATGCAAACAAATCTCACTTATCCAGGATGCTCAACCAACCGCGAGCAAAGCTTTTAATTTATCAATTTATATATATCTATGAAATGGACTTCATCTTTATCGTTATGACATTGTGTGCAACTTCTCTAAAGCCATAAATCGGAGCGGCCTAGAAGGCACGGCAGGCCGACGCCATGCAACTAGAAGGGTATAGTCGTACTGGGTTGGGCCTCCATCCATGAGTCCACAGGAGGAATGAAATTAACTGGGCCTATGGGACATAATATAATGATTGTTTATTAGCAGCAACAACAATAAATGCAGGAAGCACGCGCTCGCTGATAGTACAAGTTAAGCTATGCTCGGTGTTCATTGGAAGCCTTGATTGTTGGTTTATGAAGAGCATTATAGTAGTCCCTTCGTTTTTATTTACATATCGTATTAGGTTTGTCATAAGTTAAACTTAGTTAATTTTGATCGAGTCTATAGAAAAATATAGCAACACCTATACTGCCCAACGTATGCACTATAGATATATGTTTCATTGCGGATTCAACAAAATAAATTTGGTATTATAAATATTATTTTTTTATAAATTTGGTCAAAGTTGTTGACTTAGGACAACAATCCTAATGCGACATGTAAATAAAAATAGAGAGAGTATACTCGAATAATGGGAGCTGTCGGAGGGTTATTAGTACTTCAAACTAAAGAGTAAATTTGGACATCCGGCAGTGTTCTCTCTTTTTCTCTTTATAAAGAAACAAAAATAAAGATGCAAAGAGCAAAGCAACAAAGGTTTCAAACGTAAAGAGCAAAGCAACAAAGGTTTCAGACAAATCTGCAGCCTACTGGTGCTTTACTTCCACCTTGTGATTCTTCCTAAACTAATAAGTTACCCAGTGACGTCTGGAGTATCTGCTGATTGAAACTCGAGACAACATTTTCATTTTCAAAAAAAAAAAACTCGATCCACGGTGTGCCGCCGCTATTTAAGCATAATTTATTACTTGATAGCTAGCAGATTATATTAGCAGCCGCGCCGATGAGCCTACGAAGCAAACATCCAGTACTAGATCAAGCAACACGCAGTAAATTAATTAAATTAAACAAACTTTATTGATTTCACACAAAGTAGACTCGTCAGTTACATACCAATTCAATCCATATGTATATAATCAAATAATAACAGCAAGTTCAACAACACGTACTGCAGCAAACGCACACAAGTAGTAATATAATTTAGCACGCCGAGGTGGCCTTGCTGATTATGAATGGGAACGAACAAACTAAAACAGACACTAAATTTTCACACCGGCAAACAAGCAAATCAAAGTCACTGCACGAACTGATCAAAGAAAACACACGTTGAAGCATCAAACACTGCAATCTGGTTGAGCTGCTGTCACACTCTTTGGTATTTTCGGTCACCCTGCTGGATGCGCCGGCCGGACGATGAAGCAGCCAGCAGACAAACCAAACCTCTTATTTGGAAACTGGAGATCGACGCGGACGGGCGAGCATGGTGGTGAAACTCTGGACGGGCGCATGAAATTGGTGGCGGCGTGGGTGAGTGGGCGACGGAGGATGCTGTGGTCTGTGGAATCGACAAATCTAATCAATAACTTTGGAAGCTGATTTGGTGGATAATGCTAGTACATGATACGGCAAGCAAATGCTGACTGAAAATCACATCGCGTACCTTGTGTAACTGGGTGAGCTTGCGGCTTGGGCATGGCTCAGTTCCTTCACCTGAGGTAGGTCTTGATGATGACGCGCTCGCGGATGGAGGCGGATGCCGGGGGAAGCCTGGGCTCGTAGCTGCCGCGGTGCGAGTCATCCCGGTCGTCCCAGCGGAGCTTGGTCCACCAGGCCCGCTCCCCGCTCACCGTCACGGCCTTCTTGCCTGGTCGCCGGTCGAGGCGCAGGAGGCGGCGCAAGCTCCAGCACCCGCGGACATGGAGCTCCTCCCACGCAGGCGCGGCCAGGATGTCGTCGTCGTCGTCGCGAAGATGCTCCAGCAGGGGCAGCTCCTGGAGGTGTATCCTCCGAAGACATGGGAGCTCGAAACTAAAAGACGACTTTGAGATTGTAGTAGAAAATTGCCTTGAGATTGTAGCAGAAGAGGATGTCGAGCGTCACGAGACTTGGCAGCGCAGATCCACGTGGCATGACGCCTTCCAGGCAATGCTCCAGCCGGAGGTGCTTCAGTCAATGGAAATGATAATCTTGGATATAAACTGTTTCTTTGGAGAAATGCGTCAGATTTTTGAGATGAGAGACATGTGCATTTTTCAAACTCGGCCCCAGGTAATCTGAATGCACACCTGAGCAACTTGTGGATGAGGGACCGAAGCCGGCGACCAGAGGGGGGGTGAATGGGAGCCGATCAAAATTTCTTTCAAAATTCAAACCGTCGGCCTATGTCCCAAAAAATACCCAAGCCCTCAAGCGTTCTGACCAAAGTTTAGAATAGCTATGGAAAAGCTAAACCAACACAAAAGGCCTCGAACGAGCGAGCGAAACCACGAAGCAAATCGGAAGCGAATTGGGAAAGTTGCAGAACTGATCTGCCTAGACCGGTCTGACCGGTGCGCTGGACCGGTCTGACCGGTCTCGGCTGTTCAGAAACTAGCAGACCGGTCTGACCGGTGGCACCCAGAAAATACCCGAAACCTTGGATTCAAACGATGAATCTCAACCAAACGACCACGAAAACCAATGAAACTTGGGGGATAGCTTCACCCCTACCCCGTGAACATATCCCCAAAAGATCTGGTACTAAAGATCAACGAATCTTGAGAATTATGAGGGAGATCAAGAGGGATTGGGGTTTTCTCAGGAACTCAAGAAATCCAATTCAAAAAGCTCGTGATTCCAGAGGGTTTAGGACAGGGTTAGAAGCACGGGAATCACAGCAAAGAACTCGTAGCCACCTCGCAATCAAGTGCACCAAAAACAAAATCGAAATCCATCACGAGGAGATGGGATTGATTCAAAAAGCCCAGAGGGCACTAGGAGGTTAGGGCCTCCTTTCCCAATCAAATCCACACAAGGTCTCACAAATCCATCAACCAAATCTATTCTAAAGAGATGAACAGAGGGAGAGGAACACAGGGGCGGCGACCTGGGAGATAGAACAATTCACGGACACAATACGAAAGCCGCTCTTAACCTAACACAAGTGAAGGGGTATTTATACCCGCAGGACCGGTCAGACCGGTACGCTGGACCGGTCAGACCGATTGGTTAGACCGGTCAGACCGGTGCCGGGGACCGGTCAGACCGGTTGGCCTGCAGCACCCCCTGTACACGATCTCATCCGACGGCCGATGTTCTTTCTTTGAAACGAAGTCTTCTCCGCGATGCCGCCGTTTTGATGAAGATCCAGTCCGCGGTTTTGGAGGGTCCGCAAACCCGGGTAGGTGGCCGGTTTTGAGAAAACCGCCAAAACCTCACGCACGGGAAGATTCCCGCCTCCACGCCGTGGCCCTAGACGCCGTTCCCACCTCGGCCTTCTGACGGCCCTAGACGCCGCCCGACGCCCGTCACCTCCTCGCCCGTAGCGAGGCCCTAGACGCCGTCGACGCCCGTCGCCTCCGTCAGTCCCGAGACCGACGCCCGTGCCTCCACAACTCGGCGTCTTCAACCGCCGTCCGCCTCCTTGGTTTTGTGGCGCAAACCAAGAAACCCGCTTTCCGTCGCCGCTTGCGCCCTCGATCCAGGAGTGGACGCCACAACTGCCGCCCGGTCCGAGCTCCGGTCCCGGCTGCCCTTCACCGCCGTCCATCGCACGGTCCATCGGCCACAGCACCTCCACGGCAGCTCCCCGTCGACACTCGACGCCCGTGTACCTGCAATCCAAAGACCAAGCGCACGATCACACCGCACGGTTGACAATTCACTCATCACAAGCAGGATAGAGTACTCAACATTCCTCAATCTCCCCCTTGATGAGTGCATTGTTAACACACCACAAACGAACCAAGAGAAGTGAAACCAGAAAAGAACAAAGAAGCACAAGCAAGTGACGAAAAGCTCAGAAAGGTAAGAACAGTCACTTACTCAAGCAAAATCGATCCCCTAAGACAAGGGGAAAGGCTCAACGCAATCGATCAAAAGCCAAAACATGACTCCTCAAAGACAGAGGTAACGCTCGACGCAGTCATGCAAGAAGTGGAAGGAAAGCAAGGAAAACCAGGAGACAAAACCAGACCAGAAACTCCCCAAGCAAAGTTTTTCCCTCTCAAAAATGCAATTCTCTCAAAATGATGCACTCTCAAAGCCCTGTGCACAACAAGTTTTTCAAAAATCAAACAAGTCTCCCCCTTGTTCGATCACTTCTCCCAAAATTCTCCCCCTTGTTGGCACATGCACACATCAAGGCTAAAAAGACCTAAAGCTCCCCCTGAAGCTGAAACTCCCCCTGAACAGATGCTATGCAATGAATGCAATGCAGGAGGTGTAAGTGAAAGCATTCAGGGATATAATGATATGAGCAACATCTAGTCACAAGCACGTGTGCATCCATAAACAAGACCTGCATCTAGCTCAACAGGGTATATCAAATCAGTCTAGAGCTAGGCAAGTTCAGTTTAGGAGAAATAAAAGCATCACCCATGATCTAGCATTTAACAAGTAGGGAAAGGAAAGCAGCGCTAATCAAACTCATACAGGTGAGCCAAACTCAGCCAAAACATGTTGCAAACATTCATTTTTCAATCAAATTTATCTCAAGCAATTCATAATGCCAGGGGTTGAAAGCTTGTCATGCTCTACTTAGCAACGAGGCCAAGCCTATGCCAAAAGACAATCAGAAGCTTAAAGCACTCGTTTTAGTCATGCACAGCCTTGCCCGGGTTCTCACAAGTGAAAAGTGAGCCATCCCGAAAGCTCGATCAGTGCGACAAGCAATCCCACCTGGATCTTTTCAATTCATTACAAGAACAGTTCAAGCAATTTTATCAAATTTAGATCATTTCAAGTATGAATTGCTGAACGAAAAGCTACACTAGCATGAATAAGATAGCAAAGCATATCAACACGCCCTAACATGCTAGTAGCCAAGACAGGGTGATCATGTTTTCAGATTTTCAAATCAAAATAGCTTAACTCAGATGATGTCATATACACAGTGGAGCAAGCTATACATGATCAGATTTATCAACTCACACTAGCAGGCACTAGAAGATCATAGCAAAGTATACAAGAATGCTAGTGCAAGTGAGACAATGCAAAATGCAAACATGTACAATGCATATGCACAATGCAACTACCAAACCTAGAAAACAAAAGGAAGAGCAAACAAGAGCTACAAAACTAACCAAAGAAAAGTCAGCAATCAAAAGGGGTAACAAACCCCAAGCTCCCCTCGCAAGCGAGCAAAGGTGTCCTGCTCAAGCGATTTGGTGAGAATATCTGCAGTTTGCCTCTCTGAAGGGACATGGACCAAGTCTATGTGGCCTCTCTCATGGTTATCTCACAGGAAATGGAATCGGATATCTATGTGTTTGGTTCTGGAGTGTAAGATAGGGTTCTTTGCAATGCTAATGGCTGACATGTTGTATACAAAGATGGGAACCCTACTAAAACTCAATCCATAATCATGCAAGGTTTGTCTCATTCAAAGTATCTGGAAGCAGCAGCTAGCAGCGGCAATATACTCAGCTTCTGTGGAAGAAAGTGCTACGCTAGCCTGCTTGCGAGAGGACCAAGACACTAGAGATGTACCGAGAAATTGACAAGTGCCGGATGTCGACTTGTGATCCAACCGACACCCACCAAAATCGGCATCAGAAAAGCCCACCAAAACCAGAGAAGAATCCGCAGAATACCAAAGACCAAATTCAGGAGTGAATTTCAGATACCTGAAGATGTGTTTCACTACCTGCCTGTGGGAGGTGCGTGGAGAAGCCTGGTAGCGCGCACAAAGGCAGACGCCGAACTAGATGTCCGGTCGCGTCGCCGTCCGGTACAGGAGCGAGCCGATCATGCTCCTGTACTCCTTCTGGTCCACCGCCTCGCCGTCCAAGTCCTCATCAAGCGTTGTCAAAGTGCTGATCGGAGTCGGCTGAGGAGACAATTCACTCATGTCGAAGTTCCGCAGCAGGTCTCTAGTGTACTTTGCTTGATGGACAAAAGTGCCCTGAGGAGTTTGCTTGATCTGCAGCCCGAGGAAGAACTGCAGCTCACTCATCATGCTCATCTCAAACTCCCTGGACATCTGTTCAGAAAACTTGGAGACAAGAGCGTGAGAAGAGCCACCAAAGATAATATCATCCACGTATATCTGAACTAATAGAAAGTCATTGCCAGACCGCATAAGGAACAAAGTTTTATCCACACATCCCATTTTTAAACCCTAAGCCAGCAAAAAGGTTTTCAATCTATCATACCAAGCTCTAGGGGCCTGTTTCAAATCATAAAGTGCTTTCTGAAGTTTATAAACACGGTTTGGAAACTTGGGATTTTCGAAACCAGGGGGTTGCTTCACATAAACCTCTTCTTTGATAAAACAATTCAAGAAGGCAGATTTAACGTCCATTTGGAAAACTTTAAAACCCTTGGAAGTAGCAAATGCAAGAAAGATTCGAATAGCTTCCAAACGAGCAACAGGGCCAAAAGTCTCCTCAAAATCAGTACCCTCTTTTTGGCAAAACCCCTGGGCAACAAGACGAGCCTTGTTTCGAACAAACCATCCTCACCCTGCTTGTTTTTGAAAACTCACTTCGTTCTGATGGGATTACAAGCAGGTGGAGGCTCGACCAAAACCCAAACTTGGTTTCTTTCAAAATTTTCAAGTTCCTCATGCATGGCATTGACCCAATTAGAATCAGAAAGAGCGTGTCCAATATCTTTGGGCTCAAAAGAGGCAACAAACGCTGAATGAGCAAAGCCAGCGATACTTGTTACCTTGAACCTGGTGACTCACTCGTTGAGATCACCTAGCATCTGTTGAGGAGGATGGCGGCGCTGAATGTGTCGCGGTGCTTCCCGTGTCGAAGTCGCCTCCTCCTCAACCAAAGTTGGTGCCTCCTCAGGTGCAGCTGGTGAAGCCTGAGTCACCTCCTCGAACAGCCCCCGGGAAGTAGACGTAGTCGGGTCGGGGCCGTCGTCATCGTCCGAGCTCGTGGCAGAGATAGCTGGGTCCACAGCACGCGTGGTAGCCTCAGCGTCGCCCTCTGCAACTTCTTCCTCCTCATATTCAAAGATGGAGGTGCCGAGCTCATCATCTCCTGCAACTTCAAAGATAGAAGAATTGCACGGTGTAGTCTCGTCGAAAGTGACTTCACAAGTCTCTCTGACGATATTAGTATCAATAATCAGCACACGGTACGCTCTAGAGTGAGAAGCATATCCGAGAAAAATACCGTCAGACGAGCAAGACTCAAACTTGTCAAGATTTCCAACTTTCAGCACAAAGCACCGGCAATCGAAAACTCTGAGATGGTCAACACGGGACTGGCGTCCAAACCGCAACTCATAAGAAGTCCTGTGCATGAAAGCACGCAAGAAAATGCGGTTGGACACGTAACAAGCGGTGTTAACCGCCTCAGCCCAGTATTTGCGAGGAGTCCTATGCTCATCGAGCATCGTCCTCGCCATCTCAACCAGCGTCCGATTCTTCCGCTCTACAACTCCATTCTGCTGTGGAGTGTAGGGAGAAGAATACTGGTGTTCAAGCCCTTGATCACTGCAAAAGTCGTCAAAACGAGCGTTTTTGAATTCTGTGCCATTGTCACTGCGGATCGCTCTCATGGCCTGGGGTAACTCGTTTTTCAACCTCAAGATCAAGTCTCGAACAAATTCGAAAGCCTCATCCTTGATTCTCATGAAAAAGACCTAAGAATAGCGAGAAAAGTCGTCCACAATCACAAGAACGTACCACTTCCCACCAACAGACATCACCCTAGAAGGACCAACTGTGTCCATGTGTAACAACTCTCCAGGGTGAGCGGTCATCACCTGATTAACAGGTGGATGAGAAGTGGCAATTATCTTCCCGTGGCGACACGGATGGCACACAAGGTCCTTTTCAAATTTCAATTTGGGCAATCCTCGGATCAGGCCAAGTGAGCTAAGTCTCGACAATAAATCGAAGCTCAAATGTCCAAGTCTCCTATGCCACTTCCACAAATCAGAAGAAGGACCAGCCATCAAGCAATGAGAAGGGCCAAAAGGAGTTCCAAAGAAGTCAACCAAGAAAACCCGATCGCGAGGTGTAATCCGGCAAACCAAATCTCCCCTGGAATCCAAAACGCGCGAGCAACCCTACTTGAAGCGAACCTCAAACCCCTTATCAAGAAGTTGCGAAACAGAGAGCAAATTAAAGCCAAGATTCGAAACCAAAGCAACTTCTCTTAGGGTAAAGCGATCAGAAACTCGAACAGCGCCAAGTCCACGTACCTTTCCTCTTCCATTATCCCCGAACACAATGTACTCCTTTGAGCGCATCGGAGTGAGGCTGGAGAACCATTTATCATTTCCGGTCATGTGGCGCGAACAACCGGAGTCCATGATCCACCTGTTCTCTAAGCCTCCAACCTGCACATCAGTAGTGAGATAAAGGGTGAGCAAATGTCTCAACACTGGGGTCAGCAAAGTGAGAAGCAAACCAGTGTCGAGCCATTTGCTCTACAGAAGGGTTAGCAAAACCAGACAAAGCGTATCCCTCATCCCGTCTACTGCGTGACTGACGAACACCACCGTGAGGAAAGCGTGGAGCCTCAAAACCTCCTCCAAAGCCTCGGTCCCGTGGTCCATAGCCATACTGAAAACGACCAGGAGCACGACCGGCAAAGCGACCACCTGCTGGAGCACGGTAACCACCACCGTCTCCCTGACCTCCACCTACACGGCATGCCCTAGCATCTTGCCTACCACCACGCCGAGAAGGACCATGCACCCGAGCAGAGTACATGTCCGCGTTCCTTCTCTCCGGCTCTCTCCTCACAGCCTGCTTCCTCCTGAAGCAAAACTCCTCCAAGTGATCTTCCCTGTCACAGAACTCGCAGTGGTACCTCACCTCACGCTTGGGAGGTGGAGGCCTAGCCTGCGGATGGGGAGGAGCAGTCCTCTTCTTCTGGGCAACCTGGGCTGTGGCAGCAGGGAGCGTGTCGAGGGGATTCCTCAGCTCATTGGGCTTTGGAACCCAAACCTGCTTCTGCGGAGGTGCTTTCGGTGGTTCTTTAAGCACACTATCCGCGGGGTCAACAAGCGAAGGCTGCGTGCTCGTGCTAGCAGTGTTTCCAGCAGCCTTACCAATCTTACCATACAACCTGTCAAAGTCTGACTTCGTGTATGTGTAACCAACCCCAAACCCATCACTACGCTTGAACTGCTTAATCATCATGCCCAACTGCGGTTCACTGCTAGAAACCCAACTCAGAATCGCCCTAAGGTATGTGTTCTCATTCTCCAAGTTGGCTTTCTCTACCGCAAGACTATCCAAATCAGAGATCAAACCAGGGCAAACAGAGCAGTCAATAGGTGGGCTAGACTCTATGATCTTAGTCTTTCCAAAAGACTTAATCAAAGCGTTCTTCTCCTCTAGCTCCGACCTAAGCGTGGGACAAAGCTTACAAGCGCCAAGCAAAGCAGGCCTAGATCTAAGCTCTTCTAGTTCACAAACAACAGTAGCAAACTTGGACTGCAAAAAAGCTAGATCAGACTTGAAGATAGGACACTCATCGCATTCAAGCACATCACTAACAATGGGAGCGTCCTTGACAAGCTCAAGCTCATGCTTGGCCTTGGCTAGCTCGTGAGACACGTCAGAAAGCGAAGTCTTAGCAACATCTAAGTTCGCGACGTTCTCATCATGCTTGGCACGGAGAGCAACAAGATCGTTCATGTGAGATATGCAGCCAGCGCACTCATCCTCACTAGATTTCTCCCTAGCACAAGCAAGCTCAGCCCTAAGCTTTCTACGCTTTCTAGCTGCTTCCTTAAGCAGCCTCTTCTAGTTGTCGAGAGCGGCGTACAACTCCCTAACCTCTGTATCAAGCAAGTCGATCGTGGAGTTTACCTCTGAATCGCTCTCGGATCCAGGAGAAGAGCCGGAGTGCGTCGGTGTAGCATGTCCACCTGAAGACGCATGAGCACCATCGGCTTCGCCCGCCACGGTGCAGAAGCTCTTACGCCGACCGGCCGCCAAGCAAAGGCCGATGAAGCCGGTGGCTTCCTTGTCCCGCTTCTTCTTCTTCTTGTCGTCGTCGTCGGAGGTTGGTGAAGAAGAGCGGTCGGTGTCAGAGCTCTTGTCGAGGTCGCTGAGCTACGCCAGAAAGGCCTTCTCCCGCTTCTTGGCCTTGTACTGGAAGCGCTTCTTGAGCGACTCCTTGTCGAAGCGTCCTCCCCGGTCACGACTGCGGTGCTTGTGGCGCCGACGCTCCTTGTTGGAGCCTCCCTCGTCACAGTCGCGGTGGCGGTAGTAGTCGAAGGAGTTGTTCTGGCCACCGCCGGACTTCTTGGGGCAATCGGCGACGAAGTGGTTCAGATCGCCGCAGTTGTAGCACCCGGGGTTCTTTTTCCTCTGTCTGTTGTGGTAGATGCGCTGGAACTTGCTGATGAGGAGGCAGAAGTCATCGTCGCCCAGTGTCTCCAGCTGCTCATCTGAAACAGAAGGCAAAGAGGCAAGAGAAAAGCCAAGAGCAGAGTTAGCGTTAGAGCTCGATCCACCACCTGGGCCAGTCACAAGAGCAACGCTCTTGGAAGGAGGGGCACCATTGAGCTTGGCTCGTGTCTGGTTATCCACCTCTGTGGCCTTGAGCTTGCTAAAAAGCTCGTTCATGGTTAGAGTCTCATAGCCTGCAGACTCAATGATCGTGTGTCACCTTGAGATCCCACACAGAGCGGTCAAGTGCGTAGAGCAACTTGAGAGCCTTCTCGTGCTCTGTGTACTCAAGGGCACCAGCAGATCTGTTCGCATTGACTTTGTTCACAATCGACTGAAAACGACTAAACATCAAGTCAATGCTCTCACCCGGCTCCTGTGTGAAGTTCTCATACTCATGCCGGTGAGTCTCGAACAGTCTGGCCTTTACCTGAGGTGTACCCTCGTGGTAGTTCTCAAGGCACGTCCAAATCTTGTGAGCTTTCTGAAAACCCTGGACACGTGAGAACTCCGCACGAGAAACACCAGCGAACAAGGCATTGACAGCCTTGGCGTTAGCCTCGTGCTGGGTCACCTGGAGAGGTGTAGCCCGAACAGCAAGCACCTCGTAAAGCTGGTTCCTGGTAATTTCCCAGACATCGGCTCCCATGCTCTGCAGGAAGGCTCTCATGTGAACCTTCCAGTAGGCATAATCCTCACCGAAAAACACCGGGATCTTACCAAGACTCGCCATGGTCGCCGAGTGGTTTTCGAACCGGTTAAGGTACTGAAAACCTCAACCGAGCTCTGATACCAATTGAGGGACCGAAGCCGGCGACCAGAGGGGGGGTGAATGGGAGCCGATCAAAATTTCTTTCAAAATTCAAACCGTCGGCCTATGTCCCAAAAATACCGAAGCCCTCAAGCGTTCTGACCAAAGTTTAGAATAGCTATGGAAAAGCTAAACCAACACAAAAGGCCTCGAACGAGCGAGCGAAACCACGAAGCAAATCGGAAGCGAATTGGGAAAGTTGCAGAACTGATCTGCCTAGACCGGTCTGACCGGTGCGCTGGACCGGTCTGACCGGTCTCGGCTGTTCAGAAACTAGCAGACCGGTCTGACCGGTGGCACCCAGAAAATACCCGAAACCTTGGATTCAAACGATGAATCTCAACCAAACGACCACGAAAACCAATGAAACTTGGGGGATAGCTTCACCCCTACCCCGTGAACATATCCCCAAAAGAGCTGGTCCTAAAGATCAACGAATCTTGAGAATTATGAGGGAGATCAAGAGGGATTGGGGTTTTCTCAGGAACTCAAGAAATCCAATTCAAAAAGCTCGTGATTCCAGAGGGTTTAGGACAGGGTTAGAAGCACGGGAATCACAGCAAAGAACTCGTAGCCTCCTCGCAATCAAGTGCACCAAAAACAAAATCGAAATCCATCACACAATGGCACAAAACGAGGAGATGGGATTGATTCAAAAAGCCCAGAGGGCACTAGGAGGTTAGGGCCTCCTTTCCCAATCAAATCCACACAAGGTCTCACAAATCCATCAACCAAATCTATTCTAAAGAGATGTACAGAGGGAGGGGAACACAGGGGCGGCGACCTAGGAGATAGAACAATTCACGGACACAATACGAAAGCCGTCCTTAACCTAATACAAGTGAAGGGGTATTTATACCCGCGGGACCGGTCAGACCGGTACGCTGGACCGGTCAGACCGGTTGGTTAGACCGGTCAGACTGGTGCCAGGGACCGGTCAGACCGGTTGGCCTGCAGCACCCCCTGTACACGATCTCATCCGACGGCCGAGGTTCTTTCTTCGAAACGAAGTCTTCTCCGCCATGCCGCCGTCTTGATGAAGATACAGTCCGCGGTTTTGGAGGGTCCGCGAAACCCGGGTAGGTGGCCGGTTTTGAGAAAACCGCCAAAACCTCACGCGCGGGAAGATTCCCGCCTCCACGCCGTGGCCCTAGACGCCGTTCCCACCTCGGCCTTCTGACGGCCCTAGACGCCGCCCGACGCCCGTCACCTCCTCGCCCGCAGCGAGGCCCTAGACGCCGTCGACGCCCGTCGCCTCCGTCAGTCCCGAGACCGACGCCCATGCCTCCACAACTCGGCGTCTTCAACCGCCGTCCGCCTCCTTGGTTTTGTGGCTCAAACTAAGAAACCCGCTTTCCGTTGCCGCTTGCGCCCTCGATCCAAGAGTGGACGCCACAGCTGCCGCCCGGTCCGAGCTCCGGTCCCGGGTGCCCTTCACCACTGTCCACCGCACGGTCCATCGACCACAGCACCTCCACGGCAGCTCCCCGTCAACACTCGATGCCCGTGTACCTGCAATCCAAAGACCAAGCGCACGATCACACCGCACGGTTTACAATTCACTCATCACAAGCAGGATAGAGTACTCAACATTCCTCAGTGGAGTACTGCAATCATGATTAACAGTTCCAGTTGATGAGCATTGATCCAAGCAAAACACATCTGGGAATCTATCCAGCTTATGCCAAGGGAATCGTCTCAGGGAAGGAACGCCCCTGAGAAGCAATCGCCTAAGCTGGGGTAGATTAGGGATGTTGTCTGGTAGCTCCTTGATAGCCATAGCAGATAGATCGAGCTCCTCCAAAGCATCAACTTCCTTAATGTCCACGGATTCTAGCTTACTACATCAGTGCAATTACAATCGCTTTATATGTGGTGTACCAACCAATGAGAATGAATGAAGGGTAACATGCCCATCAAATGCCATCTCTGTTAATCTAGAGAATGAAATGAATTTCTTGTTGTCTATTATCTCAAGTTTTGTTAGAGTAGACAATGCAAGAGCCGAGAGTGGCAGCTCCTCAAGGTTGGAGCATTTGACAAGCAGAAGCTCTTTTACAGTAGGAATGCTATGGAAGAAGTTGCACTCACAACCGGAGACCACAAGTTCGCCGTGTGCCCGAGGCACACGTCGAAGACTTCGCCGACAGTGGCCGACGGTAAAGCGCCGACGGCAGCCACGGGGACGGCAAAGACCTTGTTTGCCATGTGCCAAAAGTCGGACACACGGCACACCTTTTCGCCATGTGTATATATAGGCGGAGGGCGAAAAAAAGCGGGCAGACGCCGTCATGGCCAGCTGACGGTGTCGGTGGCTGTTCGCCGTGTGCCCGGGCGGCAGGCACACAGCAACATTCCAAGATTCGCCGTGTGCCCGGTCGGCAGGCACACGGCAACGCTGCCAGATTCACCGTGTGCCCGGATGACAGGCACACGGCAAAGCTGCCAGATTCGCCGTGTGCCCTTAGCAAGGGCACACGGCGAACTATGGTCAGTTCGCCATGTACATGGCCTAGGCACACGGCAGTGGTCAGTTTGCCGTGTGCCTAGTCCCTGGCACACGGCAAAGTGACCAAACAAATCCTTTTTTTATTTTTCACGTATAAAGGACCCCATATCACAACATACATATCACAGGCATTACATATCACATATATATCACAACAAACATCACAGGCACTATATATCACAATATATATATCACAACAAGCCACAAATAACTTCAAACACATCCAGAAGTCCAATGCAAAGTCCTGCAAGTTCACAACATATCCAGAAGTTCACAAATACATATCCAGAAGTTCACAAGTCCATAAATATTGAAATAAACTAGTTTATGGCTGCGGTGGGCCGTCGAATAGTGGTGGGCCACCGAACTAAGGTGGGAACAACTGCTGTGGAAGCATCGGTGAGATGCCCGGCGACAAGTCTGGCGTATTCGATGCCACCGATAGATTCTGCAAAAAAATATAAGACAATAAATTATAGGTGAGACAAAAACCAAGTTCTCAAGTTATAATCTAAACAAGTCTAAATATGTAGGTCCCCTAAATTGTTAAGTGAGTAATGTAAGTCACAATCTCTAAGTATAAAGTTCTCTAAATATCTAATACTTCAAAAGAAACTAAAGGGTTTTCAAGATACTCACCGGAGGAGTAGTAGGAGCAGGAGCCACAGGGAAGGCTGGGATGGGATTACCCATTTGGACAGAAAGACTTCGAATGTAGTTGTATATCTGAGCCATCTCGGCTGCCTGCTTCTACTCGTTCTCTTGTCGTATCCTCCTCTCTTCGGCCAACGCCGCCTCGTACGCCGCCTGTTGTGCTTGCATTTGGTGCTACAATAGTTCATGACAATGTTACAATGCAAAGCAAATATATGTACAAAACAAAAGAACTATGAATAAATAAGAAATAACCTGAAGTTCCTGCACTTGGAGCTGCGACGCGGACAGCCGTGGGCGTATGGCCGGGCTATTGGCCGTGCTCCTCGCTCGAATCTGGGAGAGGGTGGGAGTGCTGGCCGTGTCTACAAGGCCATCGCCAATGTAGTAGTGCCCATGTTTCTTGCCTCCTCCCACCCTCATAATGACTTCTCCATCAAGGGGTTGGGTCCTCGGATCCCAGTCTGGCCCATGGACCTGTCTTCCCATTTCTGTGTATGCCTGGATACGACTATGGATGGACGGGTTACTGTACGCCGAGGGCGGGTCGTCAGGGTTGTAGGCGACGTTGGATGTCTCCTTGCCCTTATGGGCTAGAGCCCATCCCACGAATGGTTAGCACTCCTGGCCTTCATGTGAGGACGACTGCGAAAAAGGAAGAAGTTGATTACAAATTATGCTGAACTGAACGTTAGATTAGAGAAATGAGTCTATGTAGTGTGTACCCATCTAGCCCTATACTCATCGTTGTTGAGGCTGCCTTGATGGGGCGCTGGACCTGGCATCAGCAATCGCCGCTGCCGGCCAGCGTCGTGCAAAGCCTGCCACTCGGGGTCGAACCACTTGTCCACTATGCGCTCCCAGCACACAGTGTCATTACGACACCACCCCGCAGGAACCTACACGTGATCAAATGCATGACATATAAAAATAGAGACATTTAATGATGTTTTTCATCTTACAATAAATTTGAACTTACCTGTAAATATTGCTCTCGGGTCAGCTTCAAATCCCTCGCCTCAGTCTTCCCGATCTTCTGCTCTAGGAAATGTGCACAATAGTTGATGACGCACTGGACTTGCGCCTCATAATGCATGTCCTTCACGAGTTTAACTCATCGATTGTGAGCCACAATCGCCGCCCGCTCCTCGTATCCCTCGTCACACCTGTAAAAATCCTGCATATAAAGACGATGGATCATGTCATTATTAACAAAATGTTCAATGAATGTGATGTATTGACCATTTTTTGCCGGGGAAAACTTACCCAGAGCTCGGCCTTTACCCGCTCCACCTTGTTCTCAAAGGCTCTGCCGCTCCGATCCAACTGATCATTGTTGGCGGCGATGTAGTGGTCCCACGTCCAGGCCGGCTCGTACCGTCCTTGATAGTGGACCAGGCCTGGGAAGTGGTCCCTGCACAAAAGATCCAGGATGCCGTTGACCTTGCATTTGTGAGCACCACCACTGAGGACAGTCCAACTCCTGCAAAAGTGATTAAGAGAAAATATTAGTTTGTACCGTGATTTTCGAGTTAGGAAATGAAAAAGTAGTAATAACATGTCAAATTACTTACATATCCCCGCTCGGTCAAATCAGCGGGCGCAAGGCAACAGGTATCGGCCTATCTGGGAGTCGCGAAGGACCTCGCAACCAGGCAGTCGGCGTAGAGGTATCCTCGGCCGTGTCCTCATCAGACAACTCCCCCTCCTCCTCCTGCGCATCCGCTTGCCACTCCTCCTCCGCCCGCTCCTGCTCCTGGTCCTGGGCAGGCTCCTCCTCCTCCTCCTCCTCCTCCTGAGACGGCGGTACAGGCGAAGGCTCTCGACGCCTCCTGCCTCCACCCTTCCCTCGACCCCTCTTGGGTCCACCCTTCCCTTGACCCTTGCCTCGCCCCAACCTGGAACTCCTATCGGAGCCCTCACCAGCATCCGAGTGTGGCATCATTCTTCTGTACAGTGAGGCGACCGATCGTTGAAGTCCGCCGCCCGCCATCTTTCCTCAATCACCTGCAATTAAATATAGTAAACCAATCAGCACATATATACAAAAGGATCTTATAAAGAGAAAGAAAATAAATGCGACATAATTAGAAAGTAACATTAATAAATCAATTAGTACAGATCATACATGTATTAGAAATAATCATCTTCATCGGGATTAGCTGGATCATATGTCTCATCATCACTATCACGCAAGTCGAGAAGTTCAAGCCCGTGCTCTAATGGTAGAATTTCATCCTCATTGTCATTGCCTAATTGTAATCGCTCAAGTAATTCTAGGTCCTTCGCATTACGAACCTCCTCACCAGCGTCCTCGTCATCAACCATTTCATCATCGTGTACTTCCATTTCAATCACTCCGGTTAAGTCTATCTCAAAATGTTCTTCAAGCCCACCTTCTTGAAAGAATTCCCCGTCATATGTGTTTGGGTCTATGTTGTAATCCTCATTATTTGGAATAGGTACTCTACCGTGTGGTGATACCTTGTACACAACGTCCCAACCCATAAGGTGATCGTCAGTTTTGCACGGATATGAGAGATAATAAACTTGCCTGGCTTGTTGAGCCACAATATACACATCGTCTCCTGGATACACTGATGACTGGCGAATTTCGACTAGGCTGAGATGAGGGGTCCATCGCACTTCGTGAGGATCAAACCAATGGCATTTGAATATGACAGGCTTAAGAGGTTTGCAACTATGAAATGTGAGTTCATAGATTTCTTCAATTATGCCATAATACTCGACCCCATCAAGGGATGTCGTACAAACTCCGAAATTTGTTGTTCTTCGATTGGGCCAACTCTGCTCGTGGCTTCTTGTGTGAAAGTTCCATTAACGTCATAACCGGAATATGACAAGATCCTATAGGCACAACCGTTGGCAACTTGTCTCAACTCGGGACACATAGACGCGTCATTTTGGGCCTACTGGTAGAAGCACGATGATTTGTCATACTATTCGCACGGATAAGAAACTTCAAATGTCTAACAAGCATGATTGTTTGTTATACCTTGTGCTTGAACCAAGAAATGAAATCAGGGGCTCTTTGTCCCGCACCGGATTTAAGAAGGACGTCAACTTCCTGCGGGGTTGGATCTCTTCGGCGACGCCAGAATTGTTGAGTAAATTCCCTATATAAATGAGAGGTAAAGGGGGTTGGATGCAGAATAGTTAATACTCGAGGAAATAGTTTGTTGAGAACTTACTGTATGTACGGCTCGACTTCCACTAGGTTCGTCAACACATACATCATGATAGTGCGCAACTCTTCATTGAGCAAGGCCTTAGGAGTCGCACCACTTGCACTTCCATGTTGACCTTTGAATAGGCTGAGGTTCGTTTCATTTTCGGCTTCATTGTAACGAGTGAGTGGATTGTGCACGCTTGGAAGGGTTTCACTATAGTATTTTGTTGTGTAGTTCGAGATCTCATCCAGAATGTATGCTTCTGCAATGGAATCTTCTATTTTGCATTTATTTTTGCATTTGATTCGAAGGATTTTTTGTTGTCTCTCAATCGAGTAGCACCAATGTCCCTGAACAGGCCCCCCCATCCGTGCCTCATACGGGAGGTGCAAAATCATATGCTGCATCGGATTGAAGAAGCCGGGTGGAAAGATTTTCTCCAACTTACAAAGCAACACAGGGCCAATTTTTCCATTTGTTCAACTACAGCCCGAGACAACTCCTTAGCACATAGCTAGCGGAAGAAATTGCTTAACTTCGCAAGCACTTGCCAGACATGGTCAGGGAGATAGCCTCGAACCATTACCGGAAGAAGCCGCTCAATCCATATGTGGTAGTCATGACTCTTCAGCCCATCAATTCGCGTAGTACATAAGTTCAACCCTCTCCTTAGATTTGCTGCATACCCATCGGGGAACATTAAAGTCTGGAACCATTCTAGTACTTCTTTCCTTTGGTGCTTCTTCAAGACGAATTCAGCTGCAGGCTTTTTCCATTTCTTACCATCTTTGGGTCGCAGAATATTCAGTTTTGGTCTATCGCATAAACTAGCTTGATCCACTCGGGCCTTAACATTTTCCTTTGTTTTATCAAGAATGTCCATGATGGTACCCCAGAGTGCCTCAGCAATATTTTTTTTCGAGTGCATCATATCAATGTTATGAGGAAGAAGAAGATCATCCATGTAGGAGAGCCTCCACAGGCCCGACTTCTGAGTCCAGGCATGTTCTTCGCCATAACCCACAAAACCACCACCTTCTTTAACCCTCAGCGACTGTAACCACTCACGGACCGCGACACCTGACATCATCTGCGGTGGAGGTTCATCAACCACGACACCTTTCATAAAGTTCTTGATGTCATGTCGGAATGGATGGTCAATAGGAAGGAATTGTCGGTGCTTGTCGAACAAAGAATACTTACCACCCTTCGCCAACTAGATGAACCTCATAGCTGCCTTTCATACTGGGCAAGGGAACTTCCCGTGCACACACCAGCCGCAGAATATCGCATACGCTGGCAAGTCATGCAGGGAGTACATGTACCACACTCGTATTTTGAAGTTTGTCTTTGTAGCTTGGTCATATGTCCATACACCTTCCTCCCAAGCATGGAGCAAATCATCAATAAGAGGCTCCATATACACACTCATATTATCCCCCGGATATCCAGGAATTATCAACGACAAGAACATGTTCTGCCGTTGAAAGATAACTCCTGGGGGGAGGTTGAGGGGGATAACAAACACGGGCCAACAACTGTACGGGGCAGCCGTCATTCCATAAGGATTGAATCCATCTATTGCCAACGCAACACGTACATTTCGAGCCTCCAGAGCTTTCATTGTGTGACGCCTGTTAAAATGTTTCCATGCTTCACCATCGAATGGATGTATCATCTTCTCAGGATGGTAGCGTTTGCCGTTTTTGTGCCATCTCATCTGTTGTGCTGAATCCTCGGTCATGAACAGACATTGGATTCTCGGTATGAATGGAAGGTACCGTATGATTTTCACGGAGATTTTGAGCTGTTTCTTTTGACCATCACCAGAATCTACCTCCAGACTACCAAAAACCATCAACATTTTGTCGAAACCATCTCGACTAATGCCACACTCAGACTTTAGGGCCAGTACGCATGCAATAGCATCGAACTGAGAAACATTGGTATGCTGATGAAGTGGTTTCTGTGCCGCAGACAACATGTCGTAATACTGCTTTGCCATTGGCTCTGGCGGTTCCTCTCTAGGTCCTTCTTTGAAGTGTGCTTCATGAAAGTCTGCTAACATGTCTGCGCAACCGGCATCAGCATCATACTCATCGATGCGTTGTCTGACTACCTCTTCTCTCGCACGATGGGCTTCACCATGGCAGATCCACCGGGTATAGTTTTCCACAAACCCATTTTTGATAATATGTTTACCCATAGTGAGTTGTGATTGATGTATCCTATTTTGACACTTGGTGCTTGGACACGGCATTCTACTCTGTCCTCTATCAAATGCCTTTTCCAAAAGGTCATTGACCTTTAGAGCAAACTCAATATACTCTTGTTCGCTCTGCTAGCCCTTGTACATCCACTCACGGTCATCCATCCTTTAACATACGAGCGAGAAATTTAAAAATCGATTTCATATACACGATATCTAACAAACTCTAATAGGTGAAGATAGGTCCTAATCCCACCCGATGATGCGTAGATGTGGTTGGTTTCCATGATCCTCTCCTAGCCGAGACAGAATTTCGGCAGCACCTCCCCACTACTCTCCAAATACATGTCCTGTCAAGTAGATTGTGTATCCGGAGAACAACAGGGAGGTGATGCCAAAACTCTGGCATGGATCGGAGTTGACCATGAAAACTAACCATATCTACGCACCCTTGGGCTGTCCAAATGACGTGGACAATTCGAAACACATACAGTTCCATATATGCAAAGAGCTACATATTTCGAACCGTATCTCTTTCGAACGGGAGACGCCTAGGTTACGTGAAGCACAAACAAGATAAGTAAATGAAAGTCTGTGATGACTCACTTAACTATCCTGTAAAGTGACGAGTCAAGAACGGTGCCACAACTCTCCTAAAAAAACAACTACATAGTATCAATAATTGAACATTTCAGTTTCAAATTCTGCAAAAATAAAACAGCACAGTGGTCGACAACCAACAAACATGCCTCAGATATGTTCCCATTCATTTGACCTTGAACTTGAAGCATAAGAAACCTAAAATAAATTCATGTCCGCCATTAAACCATGTGACACATCCAGCCCAATCTTAACATCATCGCATCCGAGTTGTTGCTTGGGCATGGATGTGTCACATGGTTTCATGACAACCATGATAAGCATATCCATAGAACAGAAATAACACACTTCGACTAACACTCGTGCTCAAGCTCAAGGTCAATATATATAACATATAACATCACAGGCAATAAATTTTCTATCCAAAATTTGTAACTAATTTCTAATTTAAATGAACAAAGAGAGAGGGGTTGAGAATGCACTCACAGAGGGCGCCGACGACCGGCCGGGACGGGGCAGGGCAGCGGCACAGCCGGGATAGGGCAAGGCAGCAGGGGCCGCGCTGGGACGGGGCTGTGGCAGGGGGGGCCGCGCCAGGGAGAGGCGCACCGGGGCGGGGTGGGCGGCGGGCAGGGTCCGCGCCGGGAGTCCACGCCAAGGCGGGGCCGCGCCTGCGGGCCGCGACATCGGGGCGGGGCCGCGGTGGCGCGTCGGGGCGGGGGTGGCGGGGCAACACCGGTGAGAGTGAGAGAGAGTGTGAGAGAGAGTGAGTGAGTGAGAGAGGCACGCAACGGTCTGAAAGTGCTAAGTGTAGGAGACTTCGCCGTGTGCCAGATCCAGGGCACACTACGAAGTAATGAGTTCGCCGTGTGCCAGATCCCAGGCACACAGCGAACACGGCATTTCTATATTTCATGTGAATGAAACTTGTATTCTTTTAAATTTTTCAATGTCATTTTGGAAATTTGTTTTGAAATTGAAAACAAGACCTTAAAGTTCACTGAAGAACATGAATATAATTTTTTCACTCATGTTAAATCATTATTTCTTGTACTAATAGTTCAAATTCAATTTATATCAATTAAAGTTGTATAAATGCAGTTAATACGTTAAAATTATCAAACAGATCCAAAAAAATGCAAAAAATTAACATGAATTCATTTATGTTCTCTATTGCCTATATAAAAAGTGTAGAAACCAAATTCAAATTTGAACATGTTTGCCCCTACAAACTTAACCGCGTCTTTCTCCGTTACCCAGATCTTCTTCGGTAAAGTTTGAGTTTATAAGCAGCATACGTGACAAACACGTGTGGAACTCCCTCAATTTTTTACCATAGATTCTATGTATGATAGCATAAGAAATCGACAAATCTCATAATTTTCAGACTTCGTTTGAATTTTTTAAAATTTTACAACTATTCGGTTCTACGTTCACGAGAACTTTTGTGAACACCATTTTCGAAATGACAATGTCAACTACGACATGAGGTCTTACTGTGCACTCAGAAACACGAATATCATTTTTCCAAAAAAATTCTTCTATTATTTTATGTACTTGCAGTTCAAAATTTGACTAATCCGAAAAATTTGTTTAACAGATACACAATTTTTATATATAGTGAACATTACGACAAAAATACCAAACTTTAATACAGAGTACCAAGCAATGTCTCTGCAGTGTAGAAAAAATTTCGAGTTTGAAAATTCAAAATTTTCAAACTGTTTGTCGTGTGCCAAGAAAAAGCACACGGCGAAGTGTCTTGTTTGCCGTGTGCCAAGCTGTAGCACACGGCGAAGTGGCATGTTTGCCGTGTGCCCCATGCGGCACACGGCAAAGTTGAGCGCCGTCAACCTCCGTCGCCCCTCAGTCCACCTCCGTTCGCCACCTCCGCACGTGAGTGGCACGTGCACGAGGTTTGCCGTGTGTTTTGAGGACGGCACACGGCAAATATATTAATATGCCGTGTGTTTGGTTTTTGTCGTGTGTTTCTTGGGCTGGCACACGGCAAAAAGACAATTTTGCCGTGTGCTTGGGGTTTGCCGTGTGTTTTATTTTGAGCACACAGCAAAGTCGTTGTTTGCCGTGTGCTCGTCTTTTAGCACACGGCAAACTATTTGGCACACGGCATATTAGCCATTTCCGGTAGTGACTGGAATGTGCTTATATTTGAATAGGAGAGATCGAGATAGAGCAAGTTGAGCTTTTTGTCGCTGTTGTTTGCACAGAGAGTAATTTCAGTATCTGGGAAGCTGAATGGACTTCTGAGGTTATAGCAGCCTGTAAGGGAAAGCAATTGGAGTTTTTGCAGACAACAGATTGAAGGAGGAAGCGACTCTATCGGAGTGTAGGAAATATCAAGAATACGAAGACAAGGGAGCTTGGCCAAGAAATCATCAGATTCAAGCTTCATGAACAACCTCGAGTGTTGCGAGCAATGCCTTATAATAAGTGTGGTCGGGCCGCTGGACCCCTAGCTCAACCAATCTCTGCTTACATGCCATCCTTGGTCGCCCACATGTGAGATCCACTGCATGTGCTCCAACTGAGAGTGATTTCCCTCACAGAGTTCATCGGATGTGAGGGGCTCTACAACAAGGCTATGATATGCTAGGAAGTGTGCAGCAGATATTGTGGCTTCATCATCTTTCGTTGCAGGAGAAAAAGGCAGCTGCAGCAACGAATACTCCCGAAAAGCCTCGAGGATGACATTTCCAAGTTGATATATATCATCACCATAGTACTGACAGTGGTAGCCGTCAGTGTCCTCCCCCATTTTTTCTTGGACACTTGGCTTTATGACAGGAAGGATGCCTTGAGCAGCCCACTGGCGGATCAACACATCTGAGCTAACATCAGCCTGGGCGTCACACTTTGGCGGGTCAACATGGGAACTGCGGGGAATAAGCAGCAGCATGGTGGCGTAGTGAAAGCACTGGACTGCCACATGATGCCAATACTTCTCTCCATGGCTAACCGCAACAGAGATGTACTTGGCCGCTTGTTTCAGGGAATGCAGTGTGAGAATCAATATATTATCCCCAGAAAAGGATTTGATGACTACGTGAGGCTCAACTGGCTTGTTGCTCCTGTCATAGACATCTTGAGAGGTGGTGGATACGATCCAAAAAGAATCATTCCACCAAGCGGCAGGAAGCCATGAGCCCTCTGTCATATCATGAAGTTTGATGGGCTTTATTGGCCTGTCGAGATTCTGAACCACCAGCAGATACTTCTTGGTCAGTAGATTTTGCATTATTTGAGGAGCTATGGAATATTTTAGCTTCCGGGGTGAGACTGTGCCATCCTTCTTCTCCATGTCGTAGGTATAGTACCGCAGCTCAGCGTCTACCATGTCGTATTTATGTTCGAGTAGCCCGAGCTGCTCTGCCACTTTGATATGCAGCATGTCATTAATGTTGAACCGATTGAACCGATTTCCCAGCACTGCTGCTGCATGCTTCATGTCCACCTCTATTACATGGTGAAACGAACATGGCACCATTTATGCCATTTCGAGTGATTTTGGTAATCGAATGACAACACAACACTTGGACTAATATGATTGTTAAGATGACCATTCTCAGGTTTTTAGGTTCAAGTGATGACAAAGCTCTTCAGATCAGGAGCACCAGAAGAACCGATGCCTAAGCATCGGTGCATCCTATGCTTTTCGGAAGAACCGACGCTATGATGATTGGTGCAGGAAGGAATCGAAGCCAAGTCAGCCTATAGGCACCGGTTGAACTGACGGTCCAGAAAAGGGCATCGGTGCATTGGGTGTACTGTGTACCAGAGACGATGTCAAGTGCCCAGGAGAAGTTTCTTCAGCACCGGTTCAACCAACGGCGCATCGGAGTATACCATCGGTGTAATGACGTCAGCACCCAGGAGAAGATCCTTAAGCACCGGATGAACCGGTGATGCTTCGGTACAAAGCATTGGTCCAACCGGTGATCTCTGCGTCAGCTGTCAGGAGTTCAACGGCTACTTCGGGTTATGAGTGACCGGATGAACCGACGCTACCCCTGCAAGAGGCATCGGTTCTTCCGGTGATACGCAGATTTTCTGCTGACCGTTGGAGCAATGGCTACAAGACTTGGTGGCCTATATATACGTCTCACCCCAGCCATTTGAAGCTTGCTGGAGTTGCTGGACATCCCACACACACCCAAGAACATCTCCAAGCCATACAAAAACATCAAGATCGTATCCTTAGCCCTTAGCACACTTTGAGAATGTTGTGTAAAGGATTAGCTCTTAGTGAGTGAGTTTGTAAGGCTTCAAGCCTTTGTGCTGTGGTTCATTAGCCAACCAAAACAAGAGCTTGGTGCGCCGGTACATTGGAGCGTGAAGCTCGCCGGCAACGTCATCGACCCTCCGACTTTGTGTGGAGCGGCGACGACATCTTTGTGCGGAGGACGTGGAGACCCCCATCCTTTGTGGAGAAGCTCCTTAGTGGAACCCGGGGCCAAGGTGACCGTGATTGTGTTCACGGAAGAGACTTGGTGGCCGAGTAGCAATACTCTTAGTGAGTGCTACAACAACATGGATGTAGGTGTGCCTTTGTGGCTAACCGAACCACGGGATAAACACCCGCGTCAAGAGTTTTCTATCTCCTATCCCGCTCTTTAAGCTTCTGCATTTCATACTAGCAATTTGTGTGCCTTTACTTTCATAGAACAGTTTCTTGATAGGAAAGGCTGTAGATTGCTAAACTCTTTTGGGATAGGGGTTTCACACTAGAACAATCTAGTTGCACATCTAGATAGCATGTTTTAGTTTAAGTTTTGTGCAAACTAGTTGGAGCCATAGGTCTAAGTTTTTATTAGTGCCTAATTCACCCCCTCCCCCTCTTAGGCTAGAGCACCCGATCACTATCACATGGTCGAAGGGACCACGCTTCCTGATCCTTACATCCCGAGCGATGCTCGATATAGCTCGAGTGAAACATGTTGTCGGTCCGACCCCAACATTCCACTGCTCGCGATATCTGAGAAGTTTTTGTTAGAACTATTGGATCGACTAGGGTGTAAATCAAATGGGAGAACTCACTTTCTGTTGGGGAAAATATTGCTCGTAGCCCGTACCGCATTCATGGCGCCGTCCAGCGGCGTCGCGGGTACACAGGGGTGGTGGCGGCGCGGTGCAGTGGCCGTTGCAGGGTCGCTGGAGACGTAGAGGTCGACGACGGTGTGGCGCAGGGGCGGCGGGCTTCCCATCGCTTCAGTGCCTAGCGTAGATCGGGTCGCGACTAGGGTTTTCGGTGGGTAACAGAATGGTGGCAAACCTCGTGTCACGAGCCACCAACCCCACCTCTCTCTTTTATATGGCACTGCGCGATAGGTCCCACCAGCCGTGTTGGGCTGCGCGTCCCCGATTAGGACGCGAGTCAAGGGCCCAGTTGGCCGTTGGGCCAACTGGTGGAGATCAATCCAACATTCTCCCCCTTGATCTCACCTTATTCTTTCAAGTTTATATCTTTTATTCCTTTTCATATTTCATCACAGATTAATGCATAGAGCAGCTTCATCGTCACGGTCAGTTGCCGATAGATTTAGCAGCTACAATACACGTCTCTGTTCTGAAACAGATCCTTTAACTTTGGGCCCTTTATTGTCCGGAAAACATAGGCTATACCATAAACCCATGTCGACTATGTGTTTTCTCTGTACACACTGGGCGATAAGCCTTTAATAAGCGGATCCGCAAACACTTTGGTTATCATTTAAAACCACAATGCATTTCAATCATGATTCCGGACTTTCTCCTTTACAACGTACAACTTTGTGTCAACGTGTTTGGCACCACAGTTGACTCGTTGTCATAGGAGCAAACTACTTTAATGGTTATCGCTGCTGTCAACCATTATCAACTCCGGGTACAGGTTCCCTTAAGCATTTTGCCTGCCCCTCAGCCTCGTATCATGCTATACCATATCTTTGCATCACATTGATCATAATTGCTTTATTTTGGAGCTTTTCCAAACAAAACCTCCAAATGTGAAAGTTAGCGACAATTGTGGATTTCGCTACACATTTCACAAGTTCTACTTTTGTACTCACAACCTTTTGAGAGTACTTGATCTTTCCAACTTAGCATGAGGCCGATATTCTCAATTTCATTCCAGTGATCTATATCTGGATTGAACTTTTGCCAAAATAACCCGGATACTCAAAATATGTCAGGGTAAGTTCTTTTCTTGCGCGCTTATAATGCTTTCAGCAGCTGAAGCATTTAGAACTATTTCCATTTCACATTGGTTCCTGGAATACTAAGGTTCCCAAAACTATTACCCTTAACGATAGGAACAGGCGTAGGATTATTCATATGCATACTTCTTTTTTTTTGAAGCTTTTCTGAATATGCCTTTGCAGTAACCATAATACCCCTTTCTTTTATCTCGATGAGTCATTCATAGAATGAAAATCCATCACCGAGATCAAAATTTGAGGACAAAAAATATTTATCTATAACAACATATTAACACCACCACTAGAAAGTAGGATGTTACCTTCATTTAAGATGTGGAAATCAGATTTCCCATTCTTTAACTTTGCTTAAAATCTATTGTCCTCAATCTCTTTTAAACCCAAAATTTCATACTGTTTCATTTAAACTTTAGATACCACAGTTCAGTGGTATGCTTTAATCCATAAATGGATTTGTTATTGTGGTATCCCACGTGTTCTTTCTTCTATTTGACTAAAACTTTTGTCACAAGTTTTGCTTTATATCTTTCAACATTCCCTCTGGAGTCACATTGCATTTTGTAGGTCCATTATAACCTACTGTGATGGCTCTTTTAGGAATCATTTCTTTTTCCATGGTCTTAACCCGTGAAATTTTTTGTGACTTCCTCAAATAAGGTGAACAACCTCCATTTGATTTTCTTTACTTTGTATAGGGCTGTTGTAGCTCCTTTTGCAAAAAGGCGATGGATTAATGAGATCTTGCATAACAAGATCCTTCTTTACTTTATTCATTTTCTTTGAGAGCTAACAACATGTGTTGTATACAACATCAGCACGTATAAGAAACTTGTTGTTCTTGAATCATCGAAGTGGGCACGCATTTCCGCTTCTCTTCAAGTCTTAGGTATCTACATACCATGCTCCCCCAGATTTTGCCATCTTTTGTAAAGATGGCATATCAGTAAATCTCTTTATTTGGGTTCTATCTGTGCTCTGTAAACTTTATATGTGCTCTGTAAGTACCATCTTACTATCTTTGAGGGTCGACATACCATGCTCCCCCAGATTTTGCCATCTTTTGTAAAGATGGCGTATCAGTAAATCTCTTTATTTGGGTTCTATCTGTGCTCTGTAAACTTTATATGTGCTCTATAAGCACCATCTTACTATCTTTGAGGGTCGTCCAGCATGAATGCTGGAATTTAGCTATTTCTTTACATAGGGGTAACAGTATAGTGACCGTTGTACTCCCCTTGATGGTCACATTTATTCTTTAATAGATCATCTCTTGCTTTCAATGCACATTACAGGGGAGTATTTTTCTTAACTGTCTCATATTTCTCCCCCTCGAAATGTGGCTCGAACTTTTCTGCCACAATTTCGAAAACTATTCACAACTTTTGTGAATGAGGAAACTTTAATTACTTCATCCACATGATTACATCATGCAGAACAAAGTAATTCTTAATTCGTATGGGAGTACTTTTTACTCATTTCACTTTAAGAACTCAATAGAGTCCTTTATTTCATATGACAGTCATTTCACTTTAAGATCTTTTGTAAGTCACGCTCGCATATCACTCTTATCTTGAGGTTCATATGTAACTTTTCATTCTTTTTAAACTCATTGAGTGCAGAATCACTGTGACACAATAGAAGTGCCCGATCAATTCTAGAATAGCAAAGCTACTCCAAACTTTTCTCCTAGTGTGGAATAAATCAGCACATGAGTCATCACAACTTTCTCCCGCCATGCAGGATTAGCACTATGTCAACTTTACCCCGTCACGCGGGTACTATTTTATACTTTTTTCAGACATAAATGTCAGGATTGGCTCACATCAAATTCAGAAATGAATCTGAATATTCCATGACACACATGCTTAATCCGACGTTGGTCAAATTAATCATGTATGACTTATCACAACTTTGAATGAACTCAAAATGAATTACTTTTGATCGAGAGCACATAAGAGAATTTCTTGAAATAAGCTCTTATTGCTCTGTCTTCTTTTCCTTGGATCAATATCCATAAATACTTTTCTTTTCAAGACATTCTTTAAAGAGAATACACTTTTCTTACGATGACCTTCTTTCTTTATGAGTCGCAAGTACTCAGTTCATTTTTTTCCCTTCAAGAAGGACTACATGCAAATATTTGTCTAAAAAGACAATAATTAAAACTTTAAGTTCTATTCTATATCACCGTTGGGCAGAAATAGAATAAAACATGTTTATTTTACATTAATTCCACAACACCGTTGGGCAGAAACGGAATTAACGTATGAAAAACTCAATTAACTTTAAAACCATATATCTCCTTCTTAAAATTAAATTCTCCCGTTGGTTCGAATTTAATTAGAGGATAATCAACTTTATTGCAGCAGAAACTAGAAAACACATTTCTCTAGTTTTGAGAGCAGTTCTTTATCTTTTCTCTGAAAAATGATCACTTTGATGCAACATTTATCAGAGACATAAAACTTTAAGCTATGATTCATAAAAAAAATATAATTATAATATTGTTATCATCAACGTTGGTTAGAAAATAACAATACTATAATTAATTTTAAATTTCTCTTCTTTGAGAACTATCTTTATGATTCCAGTGATGCTCAACCATGAGACTTCAAATGGCAGAATAATGCCAAAACTCAGCTTTAACTTTCAACAGCGGAAGCTTTTCTGAAGATTAAACTTTAAATGTAGCTTTTACCCACAAGGAAAAACTCATTTAAGCTATTAAACTATTCATTGAATTAAATCTTCTCGTTGGTTCTGACTTAATTGGAAGATTAAACCTTTTCTTTGTAGCGGAAAACTTTTCTTTCTTTAAGCCAGCGGAAACTTTTCCTTTCTTTATGGCAGTGGAAACCTTTTCTGTACTTTTAGAAAGAATACTTTGTACTCATTTTCTCTCTAAACAATTTATCTCGTTGGTTCAAAATTGAATAGAGATAAAATTGTACAAAACTTACTCAAAATAAGTTCTTTAATCATGCTCTTAAAAATAATTCTCCCCTTTGTTTGAATTAAAATTAAGAGCAACAACTTTAAAACTTTGCAGCAAAAACAGATAAAATTTCTATAATCAGAAGCATTACTGTACACTTTAATTCTCTAAAAAAAATATACACGTTGGTGCAATATTGAATAGAGAACAAATTCTAATCAAATTCATCAACATATCAGTCAAAATGCTTCTGAAAAATAGAAGAATCTTTAAAACATTCTTTACCGTGCAAGAGGCCCGGCCAGCAAACCGGCCCATGGCCAGCAAACGGGCCCATCAGCGCCGCGGCCCAAACAAGAGCGGCTCACCACGGCAGGCCCGTACGCATCCCCGCCAGCCTGGGCCGCCAGTCGGCCCAAAAAAGGGTGGCGACCGCCTGGCCGTTGATCTCTGCAGATCGTCATCCGACGGTCGTCGTTCTCTTTCGCGGGTCAAAAACTGCCGGCCGACTGTTACCCTAATCCCATTCGAGTTTTGCTCCTCCCGAGCTCTCTCCCGGTTCTAGCCAGCGGCGCGCCATGCCGCGGCAGGCCAGCCGCCACACCATTGCCCTTGCCATGGCCGCGCGCAAGGCCGGGGCTTCCTTTCTTCTTTCTTTTGCCCTCCTTCCCCTTTCTATCTCCCGAGACGGAGGAGCGGCCGCCCATGGATGGCGCCGCCGCCGGTCCCCTTGCCGGTGCTCGTGCTCGCCCTCGGCTGAGCACGCCGCCGTCAAGCGGACTGGGCGACGGTGCCCTGAGCCCCGAGCCGCATGGTGGGGCGGAGTTCCTTCGAGCGTGGTGGCTCCTGTCCATCCCGCGCGGCGGCGGTAGTACGCGAGCTGCCTTGGGTTGGCAACAAGCGCAGCAAGGCCGGCAGTAGCCCATGCGGCGAGACCCAAGTAAGTCTCTGCCGCCTCTGTTCCTTAGCTAGGGTTAGGGTCTGCCTTTACTTTGTCGATTCGAAATCGATTTCCTTTTATCTGGTTCTTTCATGTCTTTTCTTTCGATTCGTGACCGAATACTCTTTCCCAATTCGATCTCCACACTAGATCGGCTCTGGTACCATTGTTAGAACTATTGGATCGACTAGGGTGTAAATCAAATGCGAGAACTCACTTTCTGTTGGGGAAAATATTGCTCGTAGCCCGTGCCGCATTCATGGCGCCGTCCAGCGGCGTCGCGGGTACGCAGGGGTGGTGGCGGCGCGGTGCAGTGGCCGTTGCAGGGTCGCCGAAGACGTTGAGGTCGACGATGGTGTGGCGCAGGGGCGGCGGGCTTCCCGTCGCTTCAGTGCCTCGCGTAGATCGGGTCGCGACTAGGGTTTTCGGTGGGTAACAGAACGGCGGCGAACCTCGTGTCACGAGCCACCAACCCACCTCTCTCTTTTATATGGCACTGCGCGATGGGGACCCACCAGCCGTGTTGGGCTACGCGTCCCCGATCAGGACACGAGTCAAGGGCCCAGTTGGCCGTTGGGCCAACTGGTGGAGATCAATCCAACAGTTTTGATTCCAACTCATGATATGCAAGGCTGTTGAGATATACATGGTCGAAGGGACCAGCTCTCCTGATCCTTACATCCCGAGCGATGCTCGTTATAGCTCGAGTGAAACATGCTGCTGGACTGACTCCAACATTTCACTGCATGTAATACTGGACAAGTTTTTCTTCCAAGTTATGATACGCAGGGCTGTTGATATATCCATTCGGCCTGGCCACACAAATAAAAAGGAGTTCGTTAAGTGCTTGATCAAACAACTTGCACTCAAGGTTTAGCAGTTAGTTAATCGTCTTCTCTTTTGTTCTCTTTTCTTTTATTTTCATTCTCACGTTGAGTCCTAGAGTTCATTTCTTATCAATTAGAAGGAAGTTTTTGTACTTACGATGTTTGACACACTTTCTGATGACAGTAAAGATGCATTAAGGTTAGTGCCGATACTATTACGTCCATATTCATGGACATATAAAATCAATTTGTTATGCATTTTTTTATCAACAAATGTATTTGATAATGGCAACAACAAAGAATTTGAGAGTGAAAATGTTAGCATTAACACTGGGCATGGGAAAGAGAAGGATTTTTTTTTTAAAACATGGATTCCAGGCACAGGCTAATCTAGACTACTTATGAAAATATGAGTTTATTTCAAACATTTCAAGTACTGTTTGTGTGTGGTCTCTTTACCAGGAATTTTCTTTTTTCAAGTTGGCTGTCACACGTATATCAAATGCAGCACCCACCCCAACAAAAAAATCGTATCCACGGGTGCAATCCCAACTCATCCAAACATGACAAAGGCACTGCATGCTCGTAACTTCAGACTCCTCACGCTTGTGTAGAGCACTACCGCTGCTATACGTTGAGGAAATATATAGACTACTCATGGGCCTCGATCGTCATGTTGCCGCTGTCGCTGCCAGGCTTTGAAGACCTCCAGGACGGACATATTAAGTCACCTTGTTTTGCATTTTTTATCAACAAATGTATTTGATAATGGTAGCAATAAAGAATTTGGTCTGAAAATGTTTTTGATCGAAGTCAGCCGGGGAGGCCCCAACTTTTTTTTTATTTTTTTATTCCAGGCCTGTTTAATTTGCTCCAAGTCGAACCAATGCCTGTTGAATGCTACTCAGGTGCTCTAACTAGACCTGGTCACGGGCCGGGTGAGGTTAGGTCAGGTCGGGTCAAAGAAAACTGGAATTTTTTTTCTTCAGCCTGAACCCGCCCACTGGGCCAGATTCTTTTGGCCCAAGCCTTACTCGACATGTGGTCGAGTTGGGTTTGGATCAGATCGGGTTAAACATAATTTTTTTATGTATCCTTTTTCAAGTCGGGTCGGCTTTTCGAGTTTTGGGTCAAAAAATCGATCCGTGCCCGACCTGATTTTTGTTGCGGGTCGACAATTTCGGCCGGAGCCCAGCCCATATATTGAGTGGGTCGGGTCGGGGTTTTTTCAGGCGGATTGGGTCAGGTTCGTTGGGTCAGTCGACCCGTGATCAGTTATAGCCCTAAGGCTGTTCGTACTCGTCATACTCTATTTTCATCCTTTAAAAGAAATATTTCTTCCTGATCATCGAGATTCTCTCTTTTATACCAATTTCTCCCGCACTCGTCATCCTCTGTATCTCATACTCTATACCAACTACCCTATATTTTATTCAACCATCTCCAACTACCATCTCCTCTCTCCTCACTTTTTTCTTTTTCTTTTCTTTTTTTCTCCTATCTGCTCCCTTCTCCACCCCATCCACTCCCTCTCCCCACTCCCTTTCCCCGACTGCCCCTCCGGCCCTCTCTCTGCGCCCCTCCTCCCCGAGGGGCTCTCGCCTCCCCGGTGGAGCTCGCTGCGCCCGTCTCTGCCCCCTCAGCGGCAGAGCTCCGTGCGTGCGGGCGGCCACCCGTCCCTTCCTCGGCGGGCACGCGCGCGGGCAGGCCGGCCTATGGCGGCGGGGCCGGCGCGGGGCTGGCCGGCCACGGTGGAGATCCAGCGGCTCACCTCCCCGGTGGAGCTCGCTGCTCCCGCCCCTACCCCCGACGACGGAGCTCCATGCATGCGGGCTGCCGCCCGTCCCTGCCTCGCGCCACGTCCGCTACGCGCGGACGTCCGCTCCCTCCGCTGGATTTGGCGTGAGCCGGTCCGCTACGATAGCGTCCCGCGTAGCGGACGCTGGAGCAGCTGATTTTTCTACTATCCCATCCTGGAGGGAGCGATAGCGGACGGGATCCCGTACCCGGTGCAGACAGCCTAACCCCTAGCCATCGGCTGTCTAGAGGCCCTTTCGTTGGGAGTGAAAATGTTTTCGTTAACACTGGGTATGAGAAAGAGAAGAATTCTTTAAAAAAAATGGATTCCAGGCACATGCTAATATAAACTACTTATGAAAATACGAGTTTCAAACATTTCAAGTACTGTTTGTGTACTCGATGATCTGGTGTCCTCTTTACCAGGATGCAACCGGAATTCTTTTTTTCATGTTAGCTGTGCACACGTATCAAATCAAAACCCACACATGTACACACACAAAAAAAGATCGTTTCCACGGGTGCAATCCCAACCGCGAAGCCGTATCCTAAAATGACAAAGGCATAGCATGTTCGCAACTACAGACTCCTCTCGCTGGTGTGGAGCACCGCCACTGCTGTACGCGGACGAAATATATCCCAATCCTGGTTCTACGGGTGACCGAACCGAAGCAAACTCACAGTTGACCACCAACATGGCGGGTCCCACACCCACGTGACTCCTCCCCACCCTTTTTCTAGCGGCTAGCCCCCTCCCCATGAGATCTCCCCTCTCATTCCCTTTCCTCTTCCTATCTTTCTTTTTTTTGGTCTGGATCTAGCGGCGCGGCAGCCGGCGGCGGGGAGGCGCGACTCGGCGGATCGCACATGGAGGATGGGGGAGGCGACGACGAGGGCACTCGCGGAGGATGGGGGCGGCGGCAGCGGCGAGGCCGCTCGCGGAGGATGGGGGAGGTGGCGGCGAGTGCGCTCGTGGAGGATGAGGGAGGCGGCGGCGGTGAGGGTGCTCGCTGGCGGCGGCGGCAGGGTGCTCCCCCCGGCACTCACCTCCAGGTGTAGCGATTTTTTCCTTTTTTCGATTTTTGGTTGCAAAAGTTTTTTCCAAAACTTTTTTCCCAATCCTTTATTTCGGATTTGGACGCAAATTTTTGACAAAATATTTTTTCCCAAACTTTTTATTTTGGTTTTGGAGGCAAAAGTTTTTTCTTCAATTTTTTTCAATTTTTCTCAACATTTTCTCTTCCAAACTTTTTCTCATTAAAGTTTTTCCATTTCCCCTCCAAAAAAAAATTTCCCTGAAAAGTTTCTCTGAAAATTTTTATAGAAAACGACAAAAAAAATGCCAAAAAAGAAAAAAAAAGCCTCCTACGGTCGCCCGTAATTTAGAATCGCCCGAAATATGTAGACTACTCATGGAACTCGATTGTCGTGTTGCTGCTGTGGTCGCTGCCACGCTTTGACGACCTCCAGGATGGCGCAGGCAGAGTGCACCAGCTACTTGCGGTTTGGCTGCCTCTGATCTCTCTCCGGTGTGTCCCTCTCGCTGGCAGTGCTGTTAATCTCGTCGGTGTAGGTCAGACTCGAGGATCGATCAGAGGCTGCCACGGAAGGAGGGTGAGAGCGGCAGCAAAGTAGCAGGGAGGAGGATTGATGGTGCTTTGGCACCCACATAGTCGCATTTCCCTCGCTTATTGAGGGATTGATTTCTCCTCTCACATGTGTCCATTCATCCAGTTTTATTTTCACCTTTGGCAACAAAGCTAATCGAGAATCCCATGCTTCTATTGAAACGCTCCCAGTATTCTATATAGGTTTGTAGTCCACTTCTTTAATTTTCCGTATCTTTGTATAATCAAACACTAAATTTTACATCCTAAAAAACATGGTATAGATCTTTCTTCAGTGAAAGTGGGAATTTCTACCATTGAAAATTAACATGGATGCCCCTGTTTAGCCAACCGTAAAGATAATAGATATATTTGAATCATTATGCACTAAATTTTACACTGCTTCATTATTTAGTTATTTTGCTTTGTAATACACTTGGAAAGTATTTTTTTTATTATTTTTATCGAAATTTTGCTAGTTAATTAGGTGTATTTTACACTAGCTCTTTATTATTTAGGTATGGGTCAGTCCAAATTAAAATCAAAATAATATGTTTTCATTGCTTTTATTCCATATTTATCTATTTATTAACTGTATTTAACATGGATTATTTATGTATGTATTTGCTTCCGAATTCAAATCAAACCAAACTACTAATTTTCCTTATTTTTGGATTCCGAGTTTTGTTCATTATTAATTGTTTTGGAATGGATGATATTAATTGTATTTGATGATTTAATCTTGGTTATTGGATTAGCATAACATTCATGGCGTAGCATTTGTTTCTAATTAATATGATAATCTAGGCTGTGAGAGTCAATGGGGTGTTTATTTTAATATTGTGCGTAGACTTTACTAGTTTCAGCATTGAGAAAAAGAAAATATGGCTATTGTAATCAGCCTTGACATTTTTGCCTAGCTTGGGTGGTGGCCAATGTGATCGGGCCTTGCCGTGGTGTAGATGAAACCCCCTAGAATTCAAAATTTAGGGCATTGAAAAGCCAAGTTAGTGACTATCGCTCTTGATCTTGGTGTAAGTGTAACTATGCAGCCATGATGGCCAGTGTAACCGACCTTATGTTACAAGGTTTTGGGGGAGTTTTACAAGTAAAGGCTAGTTGTAATGTCCTAACCTATAAATACTACTTCATCCATAGTAAAAGATTCTTTTGGCTATTTGTATTGCAAACCTAAGCTCCTAGTATTCATCTCTTGCTCAGATTGTTCGGTGGTTCATTTCTTGGTAGAGCAAGCATCATTAGTCCATTATTGATGCAGATTATATTGCCGCATCCTGGATGGCTCTAAGAAGGTGAAACCATAGAGTCCTTTAAGAAGGTTGTTTTTCTAAGAGGTCTTTTGCTCTTCATGCCGAAATTGTGAAGAGACTCTCTAATGGAATCGATATTCAAGGAGGTTTTTGATCTGAGCCTGTTCAAGATCAAGAGAGGTATCTTGATAGACACGTGGTTGGAACTTAACGATGCCATACTACAAAGGTAACTAAAGATTACCGAACATGAACAAGACAGGTGCCTTGTAGGACACGTTCCATGAAGGAAGGAGATTCCCTGATTGTAGAGAATGAAGTCTAGGATAGATGTCGCTCTTGCTTGTAAGGCGATAATACTGGAATATAAATAGCTAGAAATACCCAGTTGTAATCATCAAAACCTTATCTTACAAATATTTGTAACTTTACACTCATGTTGTACCCACCGAGGTAATAATACAAATCCAACAAGATGAAGGGCTACTACCCGATCTTGGGGGCTGAACTAGTATAAATCCTTGTGCTCTGTTATTTTATGATTGATCCTCATCCAATGTGGGATTCTCATTGAACCAAATATCTACAGACCAAAAACATTGATACAGGCACGTCAGGCAGGAGAATTCTATGTGTGAATATAAATTTTGCCAATCGCTGGTGGAGTTTAGTATCCGTATAAGTCAATCACCGCTTTGCCAAGTCTGCTGCCATGGTCATCATGACCCTAGACTCCACCATCTACACCCTAACCCTCCACATACCATTGCTGACTATCTACTTTGGGAGTCTGGTGTTCAAGTACTAGGGTACTCCATGATTAAGCTGGTTAGGATAGAAGATTCAGATCTCACCCTTGTTGGTTGTGGGGAAGATAGGGGAAGAGGAATTTTTAAAACTAGAGGGATTGATATAAAGGTCAGTTCCTTGTCTTCTATGGAATATGACATGGTGAGAACTTCCTCCAAAATTGCCTAAGTTGGTTATTTATACATATTGATTCTTGAGGGGCTGAATATAAGTACATATATTTATTGATTGCTTTTATCTTTGGAATCAAGGAGTTCAAGCAATCTTGTAGTGGCAACCGTGCCTTAGTGAGCCACTGATTGCTTCTCATGTTATCATTCGTGCACATATCCGCAGCCTTATTACAGACATGACTAGCAAAATTAATATAAGAATTTAAGCATTTCCTATTATGCTTGTTGATGTCATCTATGTTGAAAGAGATCATAGATCTTTGTTACTGCAAGTTGTTCCAAAGATAAAGAACATTTTTGCTATCATGTCTTCAGGATTAACTTAAAGCTTGTTTGGTTGGTATACTAATTAAGGTTGAAAGTAATTTCCAACCAAACTTGCCTAAGGTTAGTTCACAAAATTGTTTGTCACGTTTTGGCTAGTTCACAAAATTTCCAACCAAACTCACAGTTCAAAATTTTCCGAGTCATTGATGCACAGGACTAAACTGGCAGACAAAGAGTATTGCCATAGTTGTGCCTATAACCAAATACCTACCTAACTTGGTCAAACTAGATTTCCTAATTCATCTTCGACGTGGCTAATGTGGCAAGGTATGAGTAAATTCCTTTTGTTCTCTATGTACTTGGATGGAGTTAGTTAGTTAGAAGCATACTTTTAGGATATAATAGTACAGTACTAGATACTAGAACTAGCACAACAATACCCCTCCAAAAGGACCGCCAACCGGACTATCACATACTGTTGGTACATTTTATCGTAAAACTTTTTGTGTAAGCTCCAATGATACTTGAGGTCATCACAAATTGTTAATACTCTATCACAGATGGTTCACAACTGTGGTATGGTGCTATCTCAGTATAGTTCATAATTTATTGCATGATAGGATACTGTCACAAACAGTCCTGAGTTGTGACTTGTGGATTTGTTAAACAGATGAGGAGGTCGGGTTTGTTTCAAGCTAAGGGTGGGTTGGGGGGAAGGGGTATGTGACGATCCAGTAGTTTGAGTTAGTCTCTACAAATTAAACTTCTATAGATCAGATTTTAAAGGTGACATACCAGAAATTGATATCTTGCAGGTAATGACGCCATTCGGTCAATGGCATGTCAAACGAAGATGATGCCGACATGACTTATGTTCAGTACTGGACCCAAATTCTCAGTTTACAGGGAACCTGCTAGTGGTACAAGTAATTTGAACTAGTTATTAACATGGAGTCACGGAGCTGTTTTGCATGAAACAAGGATAAATAATTGAACATTTAGAAATTGCATCATTTGCAAGTTTTATTATGGTTTTTGGAGTATGTGTGCTAATTCGTTGGAGTTCATTTTTTTATTTATCTTTTTAGGCACAGGTCAATCTAATTCCTAGGAAGTTAATTTGGGTAGTAGGTAGAACTTAAAAACATAAATCAAGGCACTGAATTGGAATATTCATATAAGGAACTAACTTATTTCAATTTGAGCATGAAAATAACATACAGGTTAGCTCTATGTTTTGAACCTACCTATATAAAAAAATCACATCTAGTTTTTTACATCAAAGTTATGACTAAAGATATTGCTTTCACATATATGGTTTCCATGTGACAAACCAAATGTGTTTATTAACTTGTGATCACATTAGCAGAAACAAAAACATCCATTATGAGCAGGGTTCTAGAAAATTTTCACTGGGGCGCACAAAACAGATAGGAGTCAAGCATACTGCAAAATATTTTTTCAACACCTATACTGTCACTACCACCTATAGAAGCAAAGAGGCTCCTGGTTTCCAAATTAGTCACGACCACAAACATTGTGTGTCCGTCTTGAGGCTTGATGGGGACAAGCTCCCAGATTGACATAATGTGGCAATGTCCAACTCCAACCAATCCATTGATTGACAAAATGTTCAAGGCATTCATGCTTCTAGATCTAATCTTACTAAAACTTACCTCAAAGATGAATAAATATGCTAGCTTTACCGACGTAATCACGGCAAAATCATTTGAAAAATTTACTGTATGAATTTAGTTGAATTTAATATTAATTACTATAGTTAGTGTTTGTTTACCTCTGGTTTAGCCTTTGGGGTGTTGTTTACAGTGAAATTTCTAGTACTAACTTTGTGTCGTTCACCAAGAAAGCAACATTTAAGTTGAAGGTTGCCAATATATGTTGTCTCTTCAATTCTGCTCCAAAAGCAAACACTTCATTCAGTGCTCAGATTTTTAGAGTGCTAGTAAATAAATCATTAAACAAGAAAGAACGATAGTCAGCAAAATTTTGTTGATGTTGTGTGGATGACAAGATATGATCTAGTTGACTTTGCTGGGTTTCAGTTTGAAGGGGGTGGAATCATATAAATCTTTTTGGTACATCGATTTGTCGCTAGAAGATGCAATTAATTGCTTCAATGAAGGAAGAAAGCAATTATATTTTGTAAGACTCAATAACCAAGAAAGGCATAAATAATCATGAAGAAGCACAACAATTTTTTTTTTACTTTTTCCAATTGATCACTATGGAAAGAAAGGGCACAAAACAACATTAGGTAAAAGTAAAGGGAAAAAACAACATAAAAGTTCAGATTAATATAAAAATGAAGCAGCAAAAAATAAAATTTATGATTTTTTTACTAGAGCTGCTGATTAAAAGGTGTAATTCTAGGTATGGAAGAACAAGACTAGTGGGAAAACAATCAGATGCTTCTTCTTCTTTTTGGTGATGGGCTGTTTGTGGAGGATGGATGGAATTTTTTATATCAATCACTTCGCTGGGAACCTAAAATAAAGAGATTTAGCATGGAAATGAGAGAACAAGAACTGCCTGGTGGCTGCAAATCAGCAAAACGAATAGCTGGGAGAGGGGTCAGCAATTGTCCACTGCTGTGCTCTCTTATATAGACACAAGTCAGGAACTGAGGGGCAATATTCTCTGGTTATGATAACACGCAAAGTATGCTTCTCTCGCAAAGCTAAAGGCTAAATTTGAGAATCCAAAGCAATGGATTATTGTACCATGTTCAAAGTAACCTGCATGTTTAAAGGACAAAGGGCATCTCAGGATGGAGTGACAGCCGTGACAAAGCACAATCGCACGCCTTTGTAAAGCACAAGAGGCAGAGAAAAAGATGAGTGGTAGCTAGTAGTATTGCTTTGCTTGTACAATCGACAAATTGCCTCAACAACTAAAAAACTGGAACAAGAACACCTTTATCAGCAAGGCTAGAGTGATGTACTGTTGTTATGTTCTTGCACAGAATTGCACTGACTAAGTAAAGCATCGACAAATCCTTCTGTGACAAAGTTGGCACCCTTTGCCCTGTTGGAAAATTCTCCCATACCTTCTTGCAGAAGATCGTCTCCCCTGACCTGTACTATTTCATTTCCTCTAAGCACTTAAGCAGATGTCCGGCCATTTTTCGTCCGAAAAAATGCTCCAACATTACATAAGAAGAGGAAAACTATGGACTGTGTCAAAGTTTTTGGGTGCACTAGTGCCATTTTAATGCTGAATTGTATTTCATGAGAGAATACTTTAAACTGTGGATACTGAATTTGTGGATACTTAAAAATGTATATATTGTGGCAGACAAAGAAGCTTATATATATGCATAGAGTTACTCATACATAGATGTTAATCACTGTGGATACTGAATTCAGCCAATTCAGGATTTGGGCTGACAGCGCCACTTCCCTGAGCCCTTCCCGAGATTCAGGCAATAATAGACGCCTAGAACTGTTTTAGATTTTTGAGGTGATGTCTAGTCTTCTATTTTTATACTTGTTTCTCTATATGAATATATGGTTATTTACTGATTTATTCTTGTGAGCTGTTTAGTCTGGCCCCGCTTGGAGCTATTGGATCCATTTTGTGTCCAACATTGCATCTTCGCACTTTGTATTTTCAGTAAAATAGGTGCCATCAGCAGATATGGACCTAAACTTTAATTCCCTGCAGGCACGGAAAGGTACAGTGATGAAATAGATTATATGAAATGAAATCCTTTGCAACATAAGTAAAAGCAAAAACAAAACGTATACTGGCGCAAGTAGAGGTAGCGGCTAATTTCTGGATATCTTGCAGTGTGGCTGAGGATTCATCGAGTACAGAATTAGAGGGACAATGATTGGCCGGACAGAGTTCATCCCATTTAACAAGCGCTGACTGGGATGATGACGATGTGTGTTACGCATTTTCAAGCCACTCATTCATTCACACTGAAGTGTGAATAACACTTGCACACGCTGAAGATCACGAGTACATGTAAAACATTCTTGCCCATCCCGATGGTGTCATGTAAAAACCTTCCGCTGGTTCGGTCAACTTTTGTCAAGTTATCCATAGTCAAAAGGTCACATGTTTCAAAATCCTGCCCTTGTTGGCGCATCAAGTTTTTAGAATTATAAAAATTGATGTTCCCAATTGAAGTAGTTGCTTTGAAGCAATAATAGTTATTGTCTTTTATTAGGGAAAAGTTTATTTCCACCCTCAAACTAGCACAATAGTCCGATTTTCAACCTTCACAGTAAAACTAGATACCGGGTCCATCAAACTGTCAAATTGGACAAATTTGACAATAGTTTTGTATTATTTACAAAATTAAAAATTTTTGATTGGATCTATAAAAATAAAAATTAATTTATTTTAAATTGAAAAATATAAAATTGTTGACGCAAAAATCAACACACTGAAGCCTGAAAGCACCGTTCGCCAAGCTTAGACTGCAAACCAAGCGTGCCAGTCAATTTGATCTGTAAATTTACAAGGAAACGGTAAACATTAAATTCGAGAGTGTATCGGCTGGATTTCCAAATATCTCCCACACAGCGTATTGCCGATACAGAAAATGACAAATCGGTGAAGTCAACCGATGTAAACACAAAATGATTGATAAGGTTATGAGCGTGTATCAACAAATCCTTATCGGCAGAACACAGCCGATGTAGAAAGCGACGAATCGGCTAAATCAGCCGATGCGCATGTCGAGCGATGCAAAAACTACGAATGTATAACCTAAACAAAGCTACTCGAAAACAACACTTGAAACAGATCTAATCGGCTTTTGCAATAAATTTGATAATATAACAAGATTTATAGCCGATTTGAATATGCTCCAAGTTGGATAGATTTGATAAAAGCTAAAATGATAGGAAAAACCTATAGATCAAGCAAATATCGATAACTTGTGAATAAATCTAGATGAGACCACAATGATGCGCCAGAGATCAAAACCTAGATAAAATTCGATAACTTTTGAACAAATCTAAACGAAGCAACAGCGATGCGCCCGTTAGGTAAAGCCTAGATTTACTCGGTAAACGAACACTTACCAGCGAATCAAGTCGCTCGAATATGAGACGTCCTTGATCAACTCGAAAGAACTCGCAGAAAAGAAAATAGTGAAGTCGCCGCCGTGAAAGTAAATTGTAAGGAAATTGTAAAGGTTTGTTTGATTTGGTGTGTACCAACCTTTTCCAGGTCTCATACATCTGATATTTATACCCCTAAACTAACCAAGTCCTAGCCGATTACGACAGATACAAAACTTGACGCAAAAGAAAAAGAATTCCTAAATAAGAACCAACCGAACCGAACCAGAACTCCACCAGAATCTGAACAAATCTGGCTATCTCGCCGGCTAATAGAATCCCCATCAGCAACGATATCACCCGCCGATTCCCATATTAGATACGCTGTTCCCTTCCAAATCGGTAGCCTTCTCCATTCCAGCATTTATCTTGACACGTGTCAAAAAACAGCGTCAACACATGCCCTCCAGTTTCGGAGTAATATATCTTTTTTGCTCCGAAACTTGCTCCAGTCATGACTATCTTTATGAACCGGCGCCTCAAACAGTGTTCAAACCATCCCTCGTACACCAAGCAGGCGGTGCATCAAATCTCCACTATACCCTTCTGGGCAAACACTATAAATATCTTGTCCCACTATGCCATCTTCTTCTCCACCGGCACTCCTCCTTCAGCGCTTCTATCCTCCTCTTTCCTCAAGAATAGATCTATTCCGCCACTTCCAAGATTTCAAGCGAACTTCTTTCTAGTGACAAGAGCTCATCACCCTCCTTCGACGATGGCTTCCTTCTCCGAAATCCCACAGGTACAACGCCCCATTTCTTCTATCACTATTACCATTCCCAATCCCAAAACTCATCACACCATTGCTTTCTTTCTTTCTAGAATCTTAGAATCTTAGGAACAGTTTCATCATCCCGATAGCGTACCAAACAAGCATGATTTGCTTAGGCCCCATGGGTAACACAGACCCAACCGATCTAATCAATTTGGAAGCCTACATAATCCCCTTCAAAATCTCCAATATGAATCTAGATTGGTCTCAGGCTTTTAGATCTTGGCCAAGCCCCACTTCAGGATGGAGAAACTGGTTTCATCGTATGGCAGCTCTGCACCAGACTAGCTGGGATAATTATGACATAGGGCAATGTATAATCCTATCCTTATCGGAGATGATTAGGAACGAGCCGATGCTTATATCAGCTTCTTACTTTTGGTCGGATGCTCTGAACGCCTTCTTGTTTGGTCATGGACAAATGACACCAACGCTGCTAGATGTCCTGATGTTGACTAGCCTTAATATTTCTGTTCCCGACCGATCCTATGATCTCCTAGCCAAAGCATCTTCCAGATTCGAAACCAGAAATATCGGATGCTGGAAGGGCTACATAGAAAGATACTCTAAGTCTGGTGCTGTAGATCATAGAGAGCATATTGCCTTCCTGAACATATGGCCTGAGAAGTATATCTTCTGCGACAAAACCGTCGGTCCAACATCCAACACCTTGAAAATGGCAGAAACATTAGCAGAAGGCAATATGATTCCACTCGGCAAGCACCTCCTTGGATCGATGTACTATTTGCTCCACCAGGTATCGTTCAAGCTCAGAGCCGATCAACCGATCGGCAACCTAGGAGGACCCTGGTGGTTCATCTAGTTGTGGCTGAACACGTACATGCACAAAACTATGGGCATGAACCTGAGGCAGATGTCCTTCCCATCGGAGAACTTTGCAGAAGGAGCAGAACTCCAGACCCGCCGATGCACTTCTTTCGGCGAAGCAGCAGCAATGATAGTCAACGAGCCTCTCAAGTCTTTGGATTGACCGACTTTTTCAAGTGCTTCTATAATGGTTTTTCTGAAGAATCCATCATTTGGTTCGCTTATTTCGATGACAATCATAACTTTGAAAACCTAGTGAAGTTCCAACTTGATGACTGGAGAGATGATGAATATGCAATCAATAGTCTAAGAGAAGCCATTACTCCAAGAATTCTGCCTGCTAACTTCACTTCGGGACGGGGTCAGCATTGCTTTGAATTTTATTATCCTTCGGCAGTAGCACGGCAACTAGGATTTGGCCAAGTGCCGATCCATCTCTTCTTTGCCGATAAAGTTCAAGCAAGAGATGCTATCAAGGGCAATCTAGCTTGCAATCGGCTGAAGAACTTGGAGCCAGATGCTGGTGCAATCGAACTAGGCGACTGGCAAATCATCCCCTTCACCACCATTCCTTTCATACGCTGGTGGTCAGAATGGCAAGAACATTTGTTCTGCACATCGGCAAGCACCTACTGCAAGAACTTTGATGCTGATTACCAAGAACCCGAGAATGAGGTACATATCTCTTAACCCTCTAATAGTTAACCATTTATTTTCCTTTTGATTAATCCTGAAAATTACTTGACAGGTTCCCAGCACATCTCCTCCAACAGTCAACAAAAGCAATCAACCGATCGTCTATGCCCCTCCATCGGAGAATCCCCACATCGGCTATGGCGCCCCAACCCTGGAAAACATCTTGGCTGGGAGAAAACACAGAGCCACCACCACCAAGACAACAATGCACAAGGTACTTGTGCAAGGTTCCTCAAGTCAGCCTACCCAACCATCGGCAATAACATCATCGGCACAAGTTGCCGATCTGCCAATTGTAGAAGTCCCAGATTCTCCACCGGCAGGTAACTAACTTATCTTCAGTTCCCCAGCCAGTATTTCCAACTCTCTCATGCCCGATTTTCATTGTCAGCTGGAGAATACGCCGAGGACATCCATGATACTGCTGGTGGTTGGGCTACAGGAACAGGAGAAGAAGAAATCCATGACAAATTGCCACTGTCCTCTCCTTCAGCTCAGGTAATCTCACTCCAATAACATTTTCCTTCTTTCATGTTATCTTCAAGTTAACAAAATCTGCCAATCACCTTAGATAAAGAGATTGTCTCCAGCACCCAAAAGGGCAAGATTGACTGTCTCGACTTCTCAGGTAGAATCCAGATCCCCCATTTTTTTGAATCATTATTCAATTCCAATAATTATTTTCAGGATGCTGCTCCCAAGCAAGCACTAGTTGGAACTTCCAGCCAGTCAATTGCTCTACTTCATGATGTTCCTGATATTGGGACCAATTCTCCCCGGCCGATGACGATGCCATCTCCTTCTCCCGGATCAATTTTGATGAGATAAACTTGAAGCAGGCAAGAACTTCTCTCAGCTGATTTCATAATACCCCAAAATTCCCATCGACTAACTTTTCTATTTTTTTCCTCAGGCGCAAGATACTCCAGATAACATCATGTTTTCCTTTCAAATCGGAGTCGCCTCACAAGAACAAGAAGCGTCATCGGCTAAATCAGTTGTAATAGCAAAAGATGTCAGAGCCAAACTACAGGAGATACTCTCCTTCTTAAATCAAGACATCGGCCAACTGGTTCAGGACGCTGAACCGATCCGTGCCATCCTGAAAACCTTGAGAGGCCAACTTTGGGAGCCGATCGAACAAGCACTGATCCCTGCTGCTTTCATCGAGAGCCGTCAGGTGCCAAGTCCTCAGAACTAAGAAGCGTCTTGCCGATCGCCTCCAACAGGAAAGCCATCAAGAAAAGAGATGATGTCAAAGGCCTCGTAGACTCGATCCATGATAAAATCAACTCACCAAACCAATCTCAGGCCAATCTGGAGAAAACCAAAGGTGAGCTGACAGCAAAGCGCGATCTGCTCCTTCAAGAACTCAACCGAGTCAACCAAGAAATTGCCACTGTAGACAATAACTTGTCTCAGATCCCATCGGCAATCGAGAAGCTCAAGGAAGAGAAGCAGGAGCAAGCCCGCCAAGCCTATCAACTTCATAAGAGCCTCCAACCGATTCTTGGTTCAGCCGATGATGACAATAGGGAGATCCAAGAAGCCAATGAGATTCGCCTGCGTGCGATGAATGTGATCCAAAATTCCCTTGGACCACTGTAATAGGCCTCGGATATACACTTGAACTGCGATGTGAACACTTTAGCCCTTCTATGATGCAAACCGCGATGTGAACAATATTTTGCTGTATATACCCATCATGCAAGCATCTAACCCCTCAGAATACTTGTCGCCTCCTTATTTGAGTTTTTTCTTTTTGCACTAAGGTCGATGCATATCGCATCGGCCATGTATTAACTGATGTATCCAAATCACAATCGGTCTTCCAACCTTTTTCTACTTTCATATATTTTTGCACTAAAGGCGATACCTTTTGCATCCTATAACTTACAACTCAACCGATGCAATTGCCCATCGGCTACGCATCTACCCATATACTAGGGTAGTATCTTTTCAGATATTTTCCATTAAGGGCTCTAGAAAATTCCTCTCTTTCGAGTGTTTCCAAAATATATGCATTACTAGGAACACACCGATTTATCTTGTACGGCCCCTCCCAAGTCGGTGACCATTTGCCGAATTTTGAATCTTTAGACCCTATCGGTAGAATTAATTTCCATACCAAATCTCCCTGGGCAAAAGCCTTAACCTTGACCTTCTTATCGTACCATCTAGCCACTCTAGCTTTATTTGCCTCAACATTTATAAGAGCATTCAACCGATGACTAGCTAAATCTTCCAAACCATCTTTCATTAATGTTGAATACTCATCGGTTGTTAGCTGATCTTGAAATGTCACACGCCTAGAGCCTGTTTTCAATTCCCAAGGAAGAACAGCTTCATGCCCATATACCAACTGATAAGGAGATACCTTAGTAGCACCGTGACAAGCCATTCGATATGCGCCTTGGCTGTTCATTAATTTTTCTTTTGATCAATTTAATAATCCCTTTGTTCAATTTAATAATCCCTTTGTTCAATTTAATATGCAAAACAATCTTCCAGCATCGTCGGCCAAAAATACCCATTCCTCCTAATTACCCATTTTATCTTGAAAGCCGATTGATGGGACCCACAAACACCTTCATGTATTTCCCCCATCAAAACTCTAGATTCCTCTTTATCAAGATATTTGAGCAATATCCCATCAATCGTCTGATAATATAATTCTCCCTCAAGCAATACATATTTGGTTGCTTGAAACCGAACCTTCCGATCCACCTTCTTAGTCGGATCTTTCAAATAATCGGCAATCTCTTTCCTCCAATCATCAGCTACTAGCTCCAAAGCCAGTACATCGCATTACCATTATAAAACTTGGGAACATGCTCGATAGTTACCTTTCTGAACTCTTTCAACAATTGGAGACATTCTTCGTGATAAACTCGTAGAATATCATCCTTGCAGTCATATTCTCTAATCAAATGATTAATTACCAGCATAGAATCCCCAAATATTTCAACTGTATCGGCTTTAATCTCCCTGAGCAATTGGATCCCCTTAAGAATAGCCCTATACTCAGCTTGATTGTTAGTAGCAGAAGCCTCAATTGGAAATGAAGACTCGAAAGTTGCCCCCCGAGGCGAAATGTCACACCGTGAAATTTTTGAATTTCATGATGTGATTAAAATTAAAAATAAAACAACATTTTTCTCATAATTCTAAAATTTTTCCAACATTTATTTTTCTTCACAGGAAAATTATTATAAAAGAAAATAGATTGGTTGATTTTTCTAAATTAAATGAGCTTGTTTGTTGGTTTTGCACTCATGCCGCTTTGCATTGTTTTATTGCTTGTGGTTTGATTTGAATTTAAATTTGTGGAGTTTTATTTCAAATCGAATTTGTCTGAATCTTTTTGCAAAAAAGAAAATAGGAAAAACCTTTTCGACCCAAATCAGCAGTCCGGCCCGTTTCTCTTTTTTCTTTTTTTCTTTTCTTCGCAGCCCGATCCGCGCCGGCCCAACCCGGACTTTTCCCTTGGCGCGCAAGCCAAGAACTCTCCATCGCCTCCTATATAAGCACCGCCTCCTGTTGTTTTTTTTCGCGCAGCAAGCCAGGCCGCCGCCGGCCCTAGACCCCTCCCTTTCTTCCCCCTGTGCGCCCAGGCAGCAGGACGATGACCCCCCCTCCTCCTGTGCTGCCCCCAGGCCGCCTGTTCCCTGCCGTGTGCTGCTGGCTCCCATCGTCCCTGCCTGCCGCCTTGCATGCATGCACCTACAGGCACAGGACCGTGCGTCCCTGCGCGCCGTGCCAGGCCACTGCAACCCCCTGCGCCGTTCCTTCCTGCTGTGTGGCCGCTGCTGTTCCTTCCGGTTTCGATTCCGGCCGTCTCGATTCATCTCTGCCATGGCTAAGCGGTAAAACGGTTTTTCCTCGATCTCACCGTTTTAGATCTGTTCTCGTTCGTTCTTGTTGCGTTAGTTTTGTCTTAGCGTAAACTATCGTTTAGTAGCACTTTTATATCGTAGTTCTTTTTTAAAATTAAACATAGAATTAATTTGATTAATTATCTCTTATCTAGTATTTTCAATTAAAATCCAATTAAGTCTTTACTTTGGTTTTTATAATTGGTGTTAACATGATTAATGTCGACTCAAATGTGTTTATAATATAATTTGTTAGTTCCACATGAATCATATAAAGTTGTGCGACTAGATGTTTTCACACGTTTCCTTCAAATTAATTGTTTAATTAGTTTAATGAAATTCCTACATAGACAATTATATATAAAATTTGACTAAGTTTTACTTCTATTTTTATAAATGAAAATATAATGTGAGTTAATTATAATCAAGGATATTTCTTTTAAATGTCCTTCACATGTGGTTCCTAATTAAAAAAAATAAAGCTTTTCCCTTATTAACACAAATCTTTCGTTAGCTATTTCTTTTCAACCATAGCTTCGTTTTCTGTGTTTCTTGTGTCCTCGTAATCGTAGTAACGAGCCCTATCCTTTAGTGCGTTCTTTTAAAACCTTTCTTTTGTTATGGTGTAATGTTCTTAGTTGTATCTTTTTATTTGCTTTGTATGGTTGCTCGTTGATTGCTTCGAGTAGAAGGATCGCTGTTTGATGTTTGAAGAATCAAGAATTCCAAGTGAGCAAGAGCTGAAGAGCAGTAAGAGTAGCTTTTCGTTGGAGAAAGGCAAGTGACACTAACCATACTTCTATCTGTGCTTATTTACAAGAGTATTATGATGATTTAATTGGAACATGGAGAACCACCCAAGAAAACCGTACAACCACAATACTATATGGCTCTGGTCTTGGCTGAATAATTAGAGACTCTAGCTTGTGACAATCTTACCGAAAGGGCAAGAGGGGATGCATCGACGGGGTATAGCTCGGTCCTCTTGGGGCAATTGGTATTGTTTAATGGTCCTTTGGCAAGGTACCACCTCATTAGGACAGTGTTATGACCGCTTTGGCTTGAAACCTTAGCGGATTGTCATGGGTTAGGGAATCTTTGTAAAGGCCTCGTAGCGTCCCTATGCAATCACACCTCGAAAGTGTGATATTGTGCCTAGCTAGCATATTGCGTGGTTGGGTTCAAAGTTCTTCGGAACTTTTACGCGAATTGTGGTGAAAGTGTACAACCTCTGCAGAGTGTAAAACTGATATATCAGCCGTGCTCACGGTCAAGAGCGGCTTGGACCCTCACATGATTAATAAACTTAAAGATGGATATAAATCACATTCTGGTTATTTCTTGTGGCCTTGCTGAGTACCAACCATAAGTGTACTCACCCTTGCTTACTGCTGCTCACAAGGAAAAGTTGCTGTGAAGTCTTTTGAAGATGTTGCTGAGTTTTAGGCGTACGCAACCCCCAGTCGATTGCCTGTGAAGTTTGGAGCCTTCGTTTCCAGGATAAGCTGTAAACTCTGATAGTCTTTTATTTGTTTTAGTTCTCTTTTTCGTGATACTGTCACTGATTATTCACTTATAATGTCTCTATATGTATGAAACTTGATCCTGGCATACATATAGTTATGCATTTGGTTTTGTTCTTAAAACCAGGTGTGACACGAAACTAACACTATGCCGATACCAGATCCGACTCCACACGAAGAACCATCAAAGAACAAAGTCCATGGAGCAAGATCCACAACACCCAAATCTGGCCCACAATGCTGAGCAACAAAATTGGCCATCACCTGCCCTTTAACTGCTTTAGCCAATTCGTACCTTAAGTAAAACTCAGACAAAGCCAAAATCCATTTACCGATTCTCCCATTCAATATCGGCAAGGATAACATGTACTTAATCTCATCATCTTTACTCACCACAACACACTCAGCCGATAATAAATAATGTCTAAACTTGGTGCAAGAAAAATACAAGCAAAGACACAGCCTTTCGATAGGAGAATACCTGGTTTCAGCATCTAAGAGCCTTCTGCTCACATAATATATCACTCGTTCTTTTCCATCGAATTTTTGAATAAGGGCCGATCTGATAGCACGTTCATCAGCCAATAAATATAATTTAACCAGCTTGTGCTTCTGTGGCCGAACCAGCACCGGAGGCGACACCAGACAATGCTTAATTTCCTCTAGCGCCTTCTGCTGCTCCTCTCCCCACACAAATTTCTGATCGGCCTTCAACTTCAACAACAAACTGAACGGCTGAATTCTTTTAGACAAATTAGAAATAAATCTCTGGATGAAATTAATCTTGCCGATCAACTATTGAAGTTCAACTTTAGTCTCTGGTGCAACAACTTTATTAATTGCTGCAATAGTTTTCTGGCTGATTTCAATCCCACGCTCATGAACTATGAATCCCAAAAACTGACCAGCCGATACACCAAAAGCACACTTGTTTGGATTCATCTTTAACCCATGCTTCCTTGTGCACTCTAAAGTTCTGCGCAAATCAGCTAGATGTTCCTGATGCCCTCTTGATTTCACCACGACATCATCAATGTAAATTTCCACAATTTTGCTGATGAGTTCATGAAAAATATAATTCATAGATCTTTGATACGTAGCACCAGTATTTTTCAACCCAAAAGTCATCACAATTCATTCAAACAAACCGACATGTCCAGGACATCTGAATGTAGTCTTATGAATATCTTCTTCTGCCATAAATATCTGATTATACCCAGCATTACCATCCATAAAATTAATCACTTTGTGCCCTGCAGCAGCATCTACCAACATATTGGCTACTGGCATCGGATAACCATCCATTGGCATGGCTTTATTAAGATCCCTGAAATCAATGCAAACCCATAATTTTCCATTTTTCTTGTACACGGGAGCCACATTAGATGTCCACTCAGCATATCTACACTGCCTGATGAATTTAGCTTCAATTAACTGTGTGATCTCGGCATTTATATCCAGTAAAACTTTAGGATTACAACGCCTTGCACCCTGCTGAAATGGCTGATACCCCGGTTTTATAGTTAACCGATGCTCAACAATAGATCGATCTAAATCAGGAATCTCATAATACTCCAAAGCAAAACAATCTTTATATTCTTTTAACAATTTTATCAACTCATGTTTATACTCAGAATCCAACTTAGCACTAATAAACGTCAGCCTTGGCCTATCGCCATCTCCAATATCAATTTCTTCTAACATATCGGCCGACGTGAACCCGTGCCCAAGCTTGCCTTCATCTTCAAGGAACTCATCCATCAGGAATCATCTGGAGAACTGACTGCTTGGATTGGTGTTAATTTATAATCGGCCACTTTCAAGAAATCTGTCTCCCATGCTTGACCAGAGAAATAGGCCACCCTTTCATAGCTCCATGTGTGCGTTTCAGCCGATGCTATACCTTTTCCAAGCTTGCGCAACATAACATATGGCATTATGTTCACTGTTGCACCTCCATCCACTAGCATCTTTGTGATTGGCCTGCCATCGACAAAACCCTTCAAAAATAAAGCTTTAAGATGCTGACGCTTTTCATCCTCCGGCTTCTCGAATGTAGCCGGTACAGGCTCTAAGGCTAATTGAGCCATTGCTTCCTCTAACTCTGGTTCTTCATCACTATCGGATGGTGCCATGAATTCCCTTGGCAGCATGAAGACCATGTTGACAGGTGCAGCCAATGATCCAGGGTCTTGCCGAACATCGGCTTTTGGCTTGACGCGCCAAACTTGGGACTTGACCCTCTTCTTGCTGAGAGTTTGCTCTGGCTCTTCTTCCAGCATTTCCAATTGACGCAACCTCTGCACGCGCCTCTTTTGTGACTTAGTTAAACCTGTAGGGCACCAACGAGGCTGATCAACGCGATGATGAACTGGTTCTCTCTCAGGATCCCTACGCAAACGGCTGATCATCGGGCACCATATCATCAGCCATCTGCTCCAGCCGATCGTGTGCAGGAATCCGACCCCCTGACGGGTCACGTAGCATAGTCTTGCCCCCTAGTCGATCATGCATAGGAACTCTGCCTCCTAGCCGATCGTGTACAGGGACACGCTTTCCGTATTCGCATCTTTCCCTTATGATCGGCTTACGAGGCCCATCATCAAAACGTGGCTTCTTATATGATCGGCTACCACAATAAAGACTGTTGCACTAAATAAATGTAAAAACTTAACATGCAGCAATAAAGTGGTAACACAAACAAACTGGCATGATAAGCTACTGATAAAGCATGAATTGACCAACAATTATTAACAATAGAAACTATTTATTTTATCCTTAGCAATAGAAACTGAACAATAAAAGATTTGCAAACATAGACATAGCTTCTGGACATGAAATGTTTACTGTGAACTTCACATGGAAAAGACAAGCTACAACATAAATTTCATAATTTTCGGACTAACAGATCTGCAAAAACTAATTAAACAAGCTTAAGCACATATTAAATTCTAGCAGGGGTAAAAAGGACACTACACATGCATGAACATTTTTCCTATGTAGATTTAGATCTAGCCAAGCTAACAAAACTAGTTTTGATTTTAGAATTTTCTCTTGATTTTCTATGCAATTTATAAGTTTCAGCTGGATTAAACCATTTTCAGAAAACACCTAACCCTAACAGCCCCTGACCGTCGAGCCCTATGGGTCAGAGGAGGCCCGGCCGGTCAAGGCCATGCCATGGCCAGCTCGAGGCCATGGCCAGCGGTTAGCCAGTGGCTCCCACCGGCGGCCGGGGGGGGGGGGGGGGGTGGTTGCGCATCCAGGCGGAGCCGGGGTGCTCGGCGGCGCGGCGTAGGCTGCGCGATTGCAGCCCGTGACGAGTGGCGGCGGCGGCAGGCTGGCCAGCGCGGCGGCACAGTGGGGGAGACAAGTGGGTAAAGGGCCGGGGAGGTGAAGGGGCTCACCGCGAACGTGTTTTGTAGGTCGGAGGGCGAGGTGGAGGGCCGGAGGAGAGTCGTCGACGAGCGGCCGAAGCTTTGGGCGGAGCTCCAATGGTGGCCGACCGGTGCAGGGTCGAATCCAGCTAGGGAACAGCCAGAGCCGGTCGGGTGAGTGGCGGGAAAGGTGGAGGGGGTGGTGAGGAGGCTTGGGACGCGAGGAATCAGAAGGGGATGGGGCATGGCCGGCGGATTTTGGTCAGTGACGGAGGTGCTGCTCGGCTCAGCCTGAGCAAGAAGAAGGGGAATCCTTAGGGGTGATGGAATGAGAGGTGGCGCTGGGGAGTGGATAAGGCACTGGTGGAAGGCAAAATGGGTTGAGGCCAGCTGGTGTCAGGCTGAGGATTTTCTATGCGGCACCATAGCCGTACGCCGGCGAGCGCTCTACCCGGTGGATCGAGGGAGGTGGAAGAGAGAGGTGATGGGGTCAACGAAGTTTGACTAGAACTCCAAATTTCATATTGAAATGGCCAAAACGAAAGTTGTGGAGGAAGAAAAGATTTACAAGACTGGTGTGGAACAAAAACTGATTTGAGCTTTGGATTTGGGAGAAAATGGGGTTAAAGCTCATCCAAACTAGGTTCAAAATTCAAACTCAGCAAAACAAAGGTTTGACCGGATTTTGATTGCAGTTTTGAACCACTAAATAAAGTTTTCACTAAAACCAAACCACACTACATTGAAGTACTAACATTGTGTCAGACTCGGGGCCATGGGATACCTGACGTGGTACAGATCTGTACGAGATATGGGATGGGGGCATGTCCCATACCCTAACGTCATCTAAAGTACTCGTGCACAACTAGAACTAGTCAGTATAGAAGGAAAATACTCGAGTAGTACTCCAGAAGAACTCCTAAGCTAGTATTGATCTAGGGTTTCATGTAATCCTGTCCCCCAGGCTATATAAGGGCGGACAGGGACTCCCTCCAAATAATCTACAACCCTCTGGCAATACAAACCACCACACAGGACGTAGGTATTACACTATTCGACGTCCGAACCTGTCTAAACCTTGTGTTGCTTGCACCATCGAGTTCCTGATCTCAGCGATTTCCTGGCTACAATCTACTACCTCAGGGTATCCCTAGGTAGGCTTGCCGGTAACCGACACATTGGACTACAAGTTTTACATTGGCCAAAAACTAAGTCTTTAGACAAAATAAATTATTGACATGCCTCAAAGATGGTTAAAATTTCAGCCTAAAACACTTAAAAATATCGAGTTCTAACAATTGGGTTAAGCATGTCATTAGCAAGAATTGCACACAAAATTAATTTGAATGCATCTCATGGCATGAAATTTACAATGTAATTATGCATGCATGATTATTGCTAATGAAAATGTTTATGCCCATGATTAGTGACTAATGCAAAAGATTAACACCAGAGGTGTTACAGTTGTAGTACAGATAAATCATGGTATATCCCCATATTACACGAACAAAACCTAGAGAAAAAATATACTGAAGAAGCTTCCAGGTTATTTATACTTAGTTATCATCTCTGGTGATCTCTGCCGCCATTCACGTTACCAAAATTACCTCATTTGCTGGAGCACATAAAAAAGTTGGTGACCAGACCACGAAAATATTTTTCATAAAACCACAAAGCATGAGAAGTTGAACATATGGGTTAAAAGTATAATGAAGAGACATATTTGTTTTATTTTTGTTTATTATTTTTGAGATAGAAAATATGTCTTTTTTCTGGATTCATTGTGAGAACACGAGTCCTTTAGATAGAAGGGAAGATGCTTGAATTTTTGTTATATTTTACTTGGATCCCGTGGCTATAGTTTGTTAGGGATATATTATTTTTTATCATTATAATTTCATCTTATAGCAGACTACATATTTTTTTTGTTTTTCATAGATTAGTCCGGGACTTTTCTCGAGGTCTATGATTAATATAGGTATAGATAAAGATATAGAGGTATGGATATAGATATAGCTAGATCATAGAAAAAAGATATGGTGATAGACATATAGATAGAGATATGTATTGGATAGTAAGTCATCGGTACGATTACACAAAGCTATAAGGCAACCAATATGGCACTATTATAAATGCCCTTGTAATAGCTTTGATAAACACTCTATCACTTTGGATCTTATGGAGAATTTTAATTATTGTTTATTTGAGTTTATCTAGTAATAAATTTCATCAAGAACCTAGAATATCTCTAAGATCTCAATAAAATGAATTACTCACATTAGTTAGGTGAGTAACTATTGATTTTATTATGTTAAATCAATAAGTGATATTACATATGGAATTTAACCAAATTAATTCACCAAAAATTTTAAATTTTTCATAGAACAGGACTAAAGTTTTTCTCAAATTAACCTCCAAACTTATTTCCTTTTACCACATTTTGATCTGTTTATGCAAATACCAAAACTGACCCTCCAGATATATATAAAATCATAAGATCTCCTTACTTCCTATTTGTGTAATCCTAAATCCTTGGTGGAGGGTAAGCAGTCACATTAAAAGGTTGAACCAAGATGCACTAACAATGTTTATTGATAGAGACGTGGGGCATGTACTCGGGTTGGTGAAATCTTACTGGCCAAGCACACGTCTTGATGGCACTTGGGAAGGACGCCAAAGCTGATTGTACTGAAGAACAATTCAGTCAGTATTTGAAAGAAACTTCCGTGGTGGCCAGCCAGATAGTGGAGTCCCTGAACAAGCCTGAGTCCCCTTGAAATTGTTGATTCTGTTTGAGTTGGCGTGTAGGCCGCAAGTACTTTTGAACAAATGTTGAATATTTTTGTAATATCAAGTACTTGTTTTATGGTAGGATTGTGGAATCCTTTGATGTGTCGACTAATTGTACTCGAATATCCTGAGTTTTGGCGGCATCGTGCCTACTCAGTCGTGATAGTAGATACGAAGAATTGTATCCGTAGGTTCCTTAAGAGGCAGAGTATTCTCGAATGGGATCGAGTTATGTGGTCCTAATCAGAACTTCTAGTGCTGACCGGTCAGGATTGAATTCTGTAGGATTAACCAAGTGGGAAAAGCACTAAAAATGTATTTTAAGCCGTAGCTTAGTTTGGATTTCTTTGTGGAAAGAAATGCTTTGTTAGAGCGATGCTCTTATGGATTCGATTCTCCGGTTTGATGACGGGGGACTCTTATCGAGTACTTGAAGAGTTAGGAGCTTTAGAGGATGTTCTTTGATAGATAGGAAAATAGGAGGCTCTCGTCAACTACTCAGAGTCACTAAGGAAAAAAAACAGAACTCTTTTTGTAAGCAAGCGAGTAACACCCGTCAAGTGCTCGAGTAAAAAAGGGTTCCGTAGTTGAAGCTCCCTTAGTAGTCTAAGCCAGCAGGAGACTCGTGTCAACCTATTTTAGAGTATCAAGAACTTATTTATGCTCCTCGGGGGATTTTCATAGTTGACCAGTTGGGATAGACCTCGCTTGGTCACCCAGGTAGCATACAACTTTTTATGAAGATATCACAGGCTACTCGATTCAACGAGTAGCATGTCCTATACCAGGACTGGATTGATTTCTAAAATAGAACTGTTAGGACGAACTCCGTCGAGTTAACCAAGACGTAAATATTTTAGAAATATCCAAAACTTACTCGAGCAAGGCGAGTAAGGTGCCCTACCAAAGGACTGGAGTAGTTTAGACGACAAGTCTATTAGGGTGAACCTCGTCAAATTACCCAAGATGAAAATGTCGAAAAAACATCTAAAATCTACTCGAGCCAGCGAGTAGGGTGCCCTAACCAAGGACTGGAGTAACTCTTGGGACAAGTTTGTTAGGTATGAACCCCGTCGGGTTATCCAAGACAAAAATATTGGAAGAGTATCCAAAACCTACTCGAGCCAGCGAGTAGGGTGTCCTAATCAAGGACTGAAGTAATACTTAAGACAAATTTGTTAGATATGAACCCCGTCGGGTTATCCAAGACGAAAATATCGAAAGTATATCCAAAGCCTACTCGAGCCAGCGAGTAGGGTGTCCTTAACCAAGGATTGGAGTAATCCTTAAGGCAAGTCTATTAGGTGTGAGCCACGTCGAGTTATCCAAGACAAAAATGCCAAAGGGATATCCAAAACCTACTCGAGCCAGCAAGTAGGGTGTCCTAAACCAAGGACTAGAGTAATTCTTAGGACAAGTCTGTTAGGTACGAACCCCGTCGGGTTATCCAAGACGAAAATGTCATAAGAATACTTGGGGTAAACCGTAAAAACTACTCGATTGCTACTCCAGTGATGAGCGCAGTTGTCAGAGTAGTGTTTTATGATGGGGTATTTGCCATATGAGCGAGAGCCAAGTAGTCGATTTGCAAAGGAAATCAACTTTTATTTTGGGTTTTTCGAAATTACAGTAATTGTAAAATGACAGACTCTGACTCTTAAGACATACCCCTTGCCCGCTAGACGTGAGCAATGGTTTACATGACTGAATAAAATTATTTGAGGGAAAAACTAGTCCATACGGTGGTCGACTAGATTTTGGGTAGGGTCTCCTTTAGGAGGGGTGCCCCAAGGGCCTTGCGGAGTGAGTCGCACTCGAAGAACGTGTGAGAGCTCTTTGGGTGGATGAAGCACTTGTGTAGTAGAGTCTTGTTGATCCTGTCTCTGCCACAAGATGTTTCTTCACGATGCGGGGTGGGCGGTTTACCTTGGGAACGGGTGCTTGCCGGCTTGTACTTCTTGAAAGATGCGGAAGCCTTTGGTGGGATGCGGTAGTTGGAAGAAGGGTTGTAAGCCTCTATTTCCACGTGTTCCTTTCTCCTTGAGATGATGACGTTGCATGCGTCACGACCAACGTTGATCACGTTGCGGAGGTCGCAGTTGGAGTAGTCGTAGTTATCGCCTTGCTATTCCTGCTGGCTGTTGGCGAGGCGCTGACGCCTGAAAGCCCTCTTCTGGTTAAGCAGGCGACGCCGCTCGTAAAGATCTTCTGCTGGGTGCTGCTCTTCCAATTGCACAGTGACCGTCACTGCTGGAGGTGGTGCAGGCAGATCTTGCTTGGTAGTAGCTTGGGGTTCTGTGATCGTGGGAGGTGTAGTTTTCATGTTGTCGGAGAGATACTCGTCAAAATCATTAGAATTGTAGTCGTCGAGGTTGAGACGCTCCGTGGGGTCGTCCTCAGGTTCGTGGACCTCGGAGATGCGAACCATGAGGATTTCACGGCTAAGATCTTGAACTTCTTGGTCTTGCTTGCTCGAGGACAGGTCTAGTGGAGTGCTCTGCTGGAAGGGTAGATCTGTTGGCTGAGAGCCAGAGGCGTTAGGATCTTTTATATTCAGGCACACTGTCCGTCCTTGTGGTGTTGCATATATGACCAAGTTTGGGAAGGAGTCCTGATCGGACTTGGAATTCTTAGTCGAGTTGAACTCGACTTGTTTGCTGTACTGGATTAGGTCATCCAGCTCGTCCTCCGGGTTGGAAGAGTACTCGGAGTTGGAATCGGTTAGTCCACCGATTTTGGAATATGTGTGCTTTGGGTGAGCAAGAAGCGGGATGCCCATCTCTACACGGAGGGCATTCTCGTTCATGCAATGCAGCCATGATTGCGTGGGAGTCAGTCCTTCAGGCTCCTTAATCCAAGGCTTGTCGAAAATCGACTTGCTGGATTGTTTTGGGGCTGTGGCTTTTCCCTTTTTGAGTTTGGCTAGTTCCCAAAGGGCGTCAGCATGTTCGGGTGGATTGGCCATAGCGTCCATGAATAAGTCGACGTTGTCGGACCAGTCTTCGAGATCATCGAACGATTCAAAGTTGTCGAGACCGTTCATGAACTAATCAAAGTCCTAGAGATAGACGGTCCCATCCGAACAAGCCGGGGGTTTGTCTTACCAGATCCCCCACAGATTCCTCCCCCCGGTTTCTTCAAGTTTTGCAGAGTGCCTTCGGCCATCTTAGTGCAGTTGGCGAGCTTGGAATCTACTCGATCGATCTCGGAGAGTATATCACCCGACCATTCCTTTGGTGGGTTCAATGCTTCTGGGTTCTGCCGTGATGTAGATGAGCCAATGGTGGATTCTGCAAGTTTGATGCAGCCCTCAATTGATCGCGAAACTCGATTTACTCCATTGAGTAGTTCTGAGTTGTTGATCCTTGGGCATTTGATCGTCTTGAGACAAGTCAAGTATTTTCCGAGAGTTTTGGAAAAGTGAGGCTTTTCAGGATCAGAATTTGTATCGGACTCGGCTTACTCGAGAACTCGAGTTGGAGTCGATACGTTTTCTGCGTTATTCAAACCGAGTTCGAGTAGAACTCTTTTCCCGTCGTGATCTGAATTTCCGCAGATGTCGGCGGGTTGGGGAGTGATTTTCGGTTTAGGCGAGTTGGGCGTGACAAGGTGGCTGGAGAAGCCGCCCAATCCGTCAGCCGTGCATGCCCATAAACCGAAAACAAGGGTTGTGCCCTCGGGCACGTTGTTGGCATCGCTTGATCCGGCCATCGAATTCGCCGATGAACTCGCCGAATCCTCTACCTGGCACGCCAGCTGTCGGTGTTTACCGCCAAGCCTGCTCAGGGATACCCTTAGCAGTAAGGTTTGTAGGTAGGGATCGACTGCTCTAGAACTCGATTGTGCAAGAAACACAAAGATTTAGACAGGTTCGGGTCGCGAGTTATGTAATACCCTACGTCCTATGTGGTTGTTTGTATTGCCTTAGGTGTTGATGTGTTTTGAGGGGGTCCCTGCCCGCCCTTATATATCCGGGGGGACAGGGTTACATGGAAAGTCCTAACCAAGTGCAGTTGGAACCCTACTACAACTCAATCGGGTAGTTTCCTTTGTACTCCAGCTAGTTCTATACCTATTCGGGTAGTTACAAGAGAGGTAAGGTACATCCATGAGCTATCCCTTACTCTAGAACATTCTATGCCTATAAACAGTCCCGCTGCCCCGGGTCTGACAGGTCCTCTCTGATTCGTCCTCGCCCCGTTGGTGTTCTGCTCTGACTCCGACGGCGAGCCGGTGGAGGTGGGGTTCCAGCGGTGAGCCCTTTGTACAGGAGTCGTCGGCCGGTGGCGCATCGATCTGGTTGGAAGGTGCGTCTTCTGGCCTTTTGCTCTGAGAGTATGGAGGCTGCTTCGGGTCTTGCGGATGGTTGGAGAGTGGTTTTGGCTCCGAGATCCCACGGCGGCTTTTGTCGTCGACGGCGGGGTTGCAACCAGGGTCGCCGGAGCTCGGGGCGCGTCCCTGGGCGACGGTCTTTCAGCATTTGCTTCATCTCGTGCTTGAGTACGAGTGTCTTCTGCGGCTCTTTCAAAAGCTTTGCGGCGATGGAGCTTCGTCCGACCTGCGGGTGGTGGCATCTACCTTTCGGCGATGACCGGCGGCGACGAGGTTTGGAGGAATCGATCTGCACAGGGACCAAGGGCTTAGTTGTTTTCTCTTTGTTCTCTAGGGACCTTTGTGCTATTAGGTCGGTACTGCAGTCCTCTGTATCCTTCTGGATGTATCTATACACGTACGAGTCTCTGTACTAGTTCCTTAACTTTTAATACAGATACGTCTTGATCAAAAAAAGTATCTCTCTACAGAAGGCTAAATCATTGGGACCACACAGTTTCACAGAATCTTTCACATCCCTCTTTCTGATGAGGCTTTTGTACAGTATGAGGAATTCCAGAATATAATCTCCAATTTGCCTTCAAGTGATGGAAAAGACAGGTGGGAATAGATTTAGGGAACAGGATACTTCTCCTGCTCTAAGGCCTACAAGCATTTGAAAGGACATGGAAATTCACCCTGCTTTCAGGTGGCTATAGAAGTCAGCTTGTCAACTGAAACACAAAATATTCTTTTTTGGCTGTTGATGCAAGACAAATTGAGCACAATAGAAGTGTTAAGAAGAAGAAATACAGTCCTAGAAGATTATGGATGTGCTGTTTGTCGAACAGGTTTAGAGGAGACTGTTGAACATCTCTTCTTGAAATGCCCCATTGCAATACAGTGTTGGGCTTCACTAAATCTAAACAGCCCAATAAACTTGCAGCATCTACAAATTCTGGAGGTTTTTAGGACAAGGCTACAGGTTCCTTTCTTCATGGAGATTATCATATTAATGTGCTACTAGAGCATATGGGGATCTCGTACTGTCCATGTCCTCATCTTTGATTCAGAGGCACAAAACTATTCAAGATGTACAAGAGAGTTTCAAATTCCATTTTTCTTTGGTTATTCATAGGGCAGAGTCAAAGCATTATCATGCCATATGAAAGCTTGGCTAGAATCTTATGTGACTTAGGCCTGGCTTGTAACTAACTTTTTTATTCTAGTTAATATATCTAGTAGGGGGATCCACCCCTCCTGTTTCATCAAAAAAACTTACTGTAGCTAAGAGAAATGCAAAAGGACTAAAGGAGGATTTTTTTCGCGACCGTGCCTGAACACGTTTTTCATTAAGAGGGAAAAAAACAGTTACAATTACAAAAGGGTTAGTTACAAAGAAGCAAAGCCAACCCCCAAAACACAGCATGCTAAATAATCACATGGTGACATCTGCGCAACCTGAAAGCTGGCCTAAAGCACCTGCAGCTACTTCTAGGCACCTAAATCCTGCATGGTACCAAGCAACAATCTCGTCGGCCACCATAACTAAAACATCCTGAATTGTTTGCATTCGACCATCAAAGATCCTATTATTCCTTGAGAAGGACAAGCCGACAAGGTGATCATCTTCGGCTGCTTCAACGAACGTCAACAAGTTCAGCTGCTACCTCGGGTGCAAGTGTGCAACACTGGCAGGGTCATCAAGAACATCGAGATCGCCAAGCCACCTCCACCTCCTCCTCCCATAGTCGAGCCCAAGTGCAAGCTAATATGTTCGCTGTAACCTTACCGCCCGTATCTAGGTCCCCATCTTATTTTCTTTATCTTTTCTTCTAATAATCGTGTCTCAGATTTTTCTACCATATTTTATATCAAACGATCATTTGAATTGCAGTGCTGAGTAATTTATAAACAGATATAAGGATATTTGGGTTAACTTAAAAAAGTGTATGTTCTAATTTTAGTCGTTGTTTCCTGATGTAACCTAAGGTTCAAAAAATCATGAATAATGCAAAAGTGGTGGTTGGGAGCATCTTGAGATTCTCGCTTTGTTCCATCCTTCCTAGTCCCCTATTGTACGATATTTTTTTCGTGAACATGTCTGAGCACATATTTCATAAGAGGAAAAGAGTTACAGCGACGCAACTACGAGACAACCCTCGTAGCACAGTGTTACAAATCTGCCAAGAAGGTGGCAAACGACCGAGAGTGCACTAAAGCAACAAGAGAGGAAAGAAAACCACCTAACCTAACAAACCTAGTCGAAACAACCAAAACATCTAAACCTGTAAAAAGGATGCAACGTGACCATGGTAGAACAACGACGGCAAAGCATCCATCTTAAACATTTGAGTCGGTGGCCAAGCATCCACCAGAGAAGAGACGACAGCGGCAAAACTTCCACCAAGATGGTGATGGCAAAGCATCCGTCAGAGAAGCATACAAACTATCCGCTAGAGAAAATGGAGTGACATACATGGTCAAGGTGCGCACATGAAGAATCGACAGAGGTAGATGACGACCTCAAACCAACCGCGAACGCACCGGCAGCGACTCACTGAAGACGCGCAAACGGAGGATGGCGGCCTACGATATGAAAATGTAGTCTAGGACTTCGGCACAACAATACATACTTACCATTCGTATCTTGTTTTCTATCAGGCACGATAGAAAGTGTTTCTTTGATTTGGAGATCGAGCACTAGCTTTCAGTAAAAAGAATGATGCAACGGTGAGGTTTGGGTTGAAATCCTTACGTCCCCAAAATGATTTCCGAACTGCAAGAATGATGCACTAGCTTTCAGACAGAAGTGCACGCCAGCAAAACACTTCTGCCTTGCTACAAAACTCTGGAAAGAGACCTTTCCGTATTCAAATTGAAATCCTGCAACAATGGTATGTAAAATCATGTGATAGAGGAAAAGCAAGAAAACGAGGGGACAGTAGCAGGACAGGTCCCTGAGAAGGACCAAACTGTCCTGTACATCTCTAGTCCTTTTCCCATCCCTTCATGTAGATTTCACAACCCATTCCCCAAGTATCAACGCCGTTGAAATGCGATCAAATGGACCAGACTCAATGCCAGCATTATTGCCTTTCGGTAGGCTTCAGCATATCCAGCCATAAGAATACACAAGGCTCACATTATTTGCTCCGTTCTATTCTTCCTCTCCTTCCCCTGCAAACTCCTCTCGTGCCCATTGGCAACATTGAGGTTTGAAAGGTGAGCTTAATCCTTCTCTTTCTCCCTTCAATTGTTTCCGTACTCGTTGTACTAATCATCGCATAGACCGACATTGGCTTTAGTTTCGATGTATAGTTCCATAGGTGTTTGGGGAGATGTTTGTTTGATGTATAATTAGCCTTAGTTGAGTTTCTCTTCCTCGCGAATGTATCATATGTCTGGTGTCAAACTCTCATCCGTTTAATGGCAAAGTTCAGGCAGCGAGCCTTGTCCTACTGTGCAGAGGTTCCTTGCAAAAAGTTTCTGAAGCAATTAGTTTGCTATCTGTTAATCAGCTTGAACTTTTAGAATTAAGGCAATCTCAAAACGAACCACAAATTTTGTTAGAAGTTGTAAAGTGGCCACGCATGATTGATAAGAAATTCATATTTGCACACGTTCTCACAACGTAGTCAAGATTGTTTCCCTACAAATGTTTGTTTAATTTGCAGATGACAATCTTGGTTATCACCGTGGACCTGCAATGCTGCCGCTGCCGAGCCAAGATCACCAGGGTCCTGGACTGCCTCAAATTAAAGGAACATTTACTATGCAGCAGGAAAGCTTCCATGAGGCGAGGGTAGAATCCAAACTTTTTGTTTTGTTTGGAACAGAAAACTATAATCCTGAAACTGCAACAATCTTTTTTTCGCGAACGTAACGTGTCTGAGCACGTATTTTATTAAGAGGGAAATTGCAACAATGTGAAATCAGAAAAGTTCTGATCAGCACCATGTAGGCATGTGCAAGGGAAATTTTACAGAATAACCGTGCAGTGAATTAACCTTAACCATGGTTAATTACGAGTGCAGCTAGTAGAAAGTAGATTACAAAGCTTGACTATATTCTGGTCATGTGCTGCTGCAGAGGATTTCTGCATTGAGAAGGTGGAGTTCGAGGACAAGCTGAACAAGGTGATTGTACGCGGCAAGTTCAGCGGCGAGAAGCTCTCCAAGAAGATCTGCTACAAGGCCGACAGGATCGTCAAAGATATCACCATCGATCGTCGAGGTCTGGCCGCCGCCCAAGCCGGAGGAGCCTAAGCCAAAGCCGCCGGAGGATAAGCCGAAGCCGCCGGAGGAGAAGCCGAAACCACCGGAGGAGAAGCCGAAGCCGCCGCCGCCGCTGCCCAAACCGGAAGTGAAGGTGGTGCCGTACCCGTACCCGGTGCCGTATGAAAGTGATCGGGTGCTCTAGCCTAAGAGGGGGGAGGGGGTGAATTAGGCACTAATAAAAACTTAGACCTATGGCTCTAACTAGTTTGCACAAAACTTAAACTAAAACATGCTATCTAGATGTGCAACTAGGTTGTTCTAGTGTGAAACTCCTATCCCAAAAGAGTTTAGCAACATATAGCCTTTCCTACCATGAAACTATTCTATGAAAGTAAATGCACACAAGTTGCTAGAATGAAATGCGCAAGCTTAAAGAGCGGGATAGGAGATAGCAAACTCTTGACGCGGGTGTTTATCCCGTGGTTCGGTTAGCCACAAAGGCACACCTACATTCACGTTATTGTAGCACTCACTAAGAGTATTGCTACTCGGCCACCAAGTCTCTTCCGTGAACACAATCACGGTCACCTTGGCCCCGGGTTCCACTAAGGAGCTTCTCCACAAAGGATGGGGGTCTTCGCGTCCCCCGCACAAAGATGTCGTCGCCGCTCCACACCAAGTCGGAGGGTCGATGACGTTGCCGGCGAGCTTCACACTCCAAGGTGCCAGCGCACCAAGCTCTTGTTTTGGTTCGCTAATGAACCACAGCACAAAGGCTCAAGGCCTTGCAACCTCACTCACTAAGAGCTAATCCTATACACAACACTCTCAAAGTGTGCTAAGGGCTAAGGATATGATCTTGATGCTTTTGTATGGCTTGGAGATGTTCTTGGGTGTGTGTGGGATGTCCAGCAACTCCAGCAAGCATCAAATGGCTGGGGTGAGGCGTATATATAGGCCACCAAGACTTGTAGCCGTTGCTCCAACGGTCAGCTGAAAATCTGCGTACCACCGGAAGAACCGATGCCTCTTGGCGGGGTAGCGTCGGTTCATCCGGTCACTCATAACCCGAAGTAGCCGTTGGACTTCAGACGGCTGACGCAGTGACCACCGGTTGAACCGATGCAATGCACCGATGCCTCACCGGTTCAACTGGTGCTTAAGAATCTTTTCCTGAGCGCTGACGTCATTACACCGATGGTATGCTCCGATGCACCGTCGGTTGAACCGGTGCTGAAGAAACTTCTTCTGGGCACTTGACATCGTCCCTGGTACACAGGACGCCCAATGCACCGATGCCCTTTCTTCGACCGTCGGTTCAACCGGTGCCTATAGGCTGACATGGCTTTGATTCCCTTCTGCACCACAATACCATGGCGTCGGTTCTTCCGACAACCATCGGATGCACCGGTGCTTCATGCGTCGGATCTTCCGGTGCTACTGTCCGAAGGGGCGGCCCTTTGGGCCTTGCTACGCCTATCTTCTCTTTCTCTTTGTCATCACTTGAACCTAAAAACCTGAGAATGGTCATCTTAACAATCATATTAGTCCAAGTGTTGTGTTGTCATTCGATCACCAAAATCACTCGAAATGACATAATTGGTGCCATGTTCGTTTCACCGTACCCCAGAGCTGGGCGTGCGCGTACCCACCTCCGCGGCCGTGGTGCCCGTGCCCGCCGCACCAGGCGTGCCACTGCTCCAAGCCGCCGCCGCCGCCGCCCCCTCGGCCGCCGCCGTGCTCGTGCTCCAAGGATGACGGATGCAGCTGCGGCGGCGATAAGCCAAGGCCGCCGTGCCACCATTGCGGCGGGAGGCCGCCATGGCCACCGTGCAGCTGCGGTGCCAGACCGCTGATCTGCTGGACGACGCCGCCGCCGGGGACCTGCCCGCCGTGGTGGTGCGACATGGTCACCGAGGAGAACCCGGGGTGCTCCATCATGTGACAAGATGGTTCCTAGCTTTTATTACTGCAGGTTGCTGTTACTGTGCCTGCTGCCATCAGCACTTTCCTCTGCCCGGGCTTCGATTTAATTTCCTCCGCTGATGGGCCTCCTCGGAAATCGCAATAATCCGACACTAGTCGGTGCCATTCGTGTTCGTTGTGTGAAGCTTAATTTTGTGCTTGGTCTGGTCCTCGTCGTCGCCTTGTGTCATTTGGGTTGTTGTGCAGTGTATGTGTGTCATCATGCCTTGAACTTCGTCTCCATTTTTTTTTTCTTGAAAAAATTGTAACACTGATGTATTCATTCCATGTTATATGTTCGTCACTGTATGAGTTCCATTCTTGCTGTGATCGATGCAAACTTGTACCACTCGGCTGCTCGCAACTTTGCAACAGCCTTGCAGCTGATGAACTCTGAAAAGTTCCTGGCTCTACATACTGAATGCAGTTTTTTGGTTTCATGATGAACAAATCATCTGAAAGTACCTGGCTCTACCACCGAATGCAGTTTTTTTGTTTGCTGGTATGAAACAAATCATCTGAAAGTTCTGAATGCAGTTTTCTTGGTTTGGTGATATGAACAAATCACAGGTCAACGTCGATGACAGAAACGTGTGGAATTAAGTAGGCTTTGGGTATATATGTGGTTTCTGATCGGATGGATGGATAATGGTTTAGGTGGTTTAGGCCGCATGCGCAGCAACAAGCCAACGTAAAGAAGGCCCGCAGAAGATACCCGAAGTTCAGGGGCAGGGCGGGTGGTCCTATACAGTACAAGGGCAATATAGTACTTCGGACGTGTGACCTCCCCCCATCAGAATAATGCAATGAAATTCAGAAACTTATTAGGCCTTTTTTGTTATGAATATGGGAATTTAATTAACATATATCTTTTGTGAACCAGCATACAAATTCTGCAAAGTTTCTGTCAAGATTATCTCATATTAAATGGTTCTTAGTAAGCTATATATGTGGTGCACCATTCTTGTTCATATGGAAAATATTATATTTGGAAAATCATAAATCATTTCCTTGGGAAAAAAACATCCTCTATTTTTTTCCAACAAGTGAAGTTTTGTGAATTTCCAAGGTTTTTTCATGGAGAGGATGCAAGACTTTGAAAAATATTTTCGGACTCTACATAAGTAAGATACACACAAAAAAAAAGAAGCAAAATAGTTAACGTGCCGATTAGACCACCACCATAAACACAATAAAAAAGTTTTATGTGACTGCGTGTAAGAGCTTCTTGGCTAGATATGCTAACAGATGAGATGTATGTCACTACAAAACCAATAAAGCTGGCTTCCACAAGATAATCCAAGTACGAAGCTAGTGGATAGCCAATGACACAATAACCTATAATGTATAAAACATATCATTTTTGCATAGCCATATTGACCAACAATTAATAGCAGCTGCTCCTGGTAAGACTAGCTGTTTCAGATCGTTTTCTGTAGTAGTGGCGGGAGCAAAACGGAATTTAAAAAACCAAATGTTTGATTTTTTTACCAATATATGACCTGCTTGTAATTTGAGAAAAAAATAAAACGAGGTCATTAAATAGCACACCTCAATGTACTTGTAAAAGACAGAAGAACACCATGGAGAGCAATAAAAATTGTAAATTTGTTAACTAGACTCAACATGGAGAGGAGACGAGGACTACAGTTTAGACAACACAGCGAGGTGTGGATTAACTTGGATTAGGCAACTGAAGGGAAGAAAAATTCACGTGATGCTATTAATTAGGCCTCATGTTGTTTGTTCCCTCCAAAATGTGCAAGACAGGAGGTGTCTCCTACCAACTTTTCTAAGTGATCCAAACAATCTTCATAGGAGATGTTGTTTTGTATTGGAATAATGTACAAGATTCTGCACCACCCTATGCTTTGGAATAATCCATGTGCTTTACATGAAAGTAGTAGCTCTCTCATATGAATACAATGGAAAGGGGAGATAGAGAGAGATGACCAGCTATACCTACTCCACTCCACAGCGAGTCGATCAGTGGGGGCAGCGCGATGGGCAACGAAGAAGCTAAGGCCGCCACCCAGCTGCGACTGCCCGCCACACAAAGCAAGGATTAATCGTCGAGCCGCACGCCCTTTGTCAGCTTGAAACGCTTGCTAATCAAACGTTGATGTCGTTAGCTAGCTAGCATTAGCATCCCGGTCGTTGTTAGTATGTTTCTGGACGGATCGATACATACGCGATCGGTTTCCTTCTCGTTTTTGGCTGGATCTACTAGTGTCGATGGGAGCAGGCCACCAACTGCTCCAGCCCCAGCAGCCAAGCAGACGCGTGCTGGGATCGACGCCCACCGGCTGACAGGTCGCCCAAGCTATAGGCAGCATGCCAGCATACGCCTGGACCTGGATCAGTATCGACCGGCCTGATGATCGACCAGCACGAGGCCAACTTGGAATGGAAATGGAAATGAAGCGATAAAGTATAGGAGATGGAATGGAAATGCTTCTAGTATTTCAATGCTTTTAAACCAAATGTAGATTTATTTTGTTGTTCTAAATTCTTCAGAAATTACTGATTAGTGACCAAGGGTAATTGAAGACCTAAAAGAAACGGCATTGTAGCATCACTATGGAGAGGAATGGGGGCATGGGTCCATTCCCCTTTGGCGTAGACATAGCCGATAGCCCTACCACTTGCTGTCAAGATGATTCCTGTCATCCTGTGGTACGATTATATCAGCTAAAGGCAATAATACTGTTATTTAACTGTAGCATCTCATTGAGTTAAAATAAGGAGGTACTGAAGTTATGGGTTAAAATCATTTTTGTGTGACATGCATGAACAGGGACATTATTGGATTATTTATGAGTGAGCTCAGTGCCCTACTTTTACATTACCAATCCATGGTATTGATTTTGTTATATATATAATTCCAATGCAATAAAAATATAAAAATATAAAGAAGCGCTCCTTCGAGTGCTTTGTAACAAAAAAATTTGAATCCATAATTTAAAAATGATGTGGATTATTTGTTAGTCATGCAGAATTTTTCAAAAGTGCTAGAATTTACACCCTTTTGAAATAGTTAATTCTAGAAATTTGATTTTTTTTAATGTGTAGAAATTTGATGTACGACACTGCTACAAGCGAATATATCTGAAGGCCCATCTCAGATGGGCTTGCCAGCACATGTCATGACCATTTGATTGGCACAATAAACACATCAGGCCACCAGCTGAAAATGAGTCGTTTGTGATGGGCCGTCATCCCAAAATGAAAGTTTCAAATTTAGAAAGGGTACCGTTCAAAAAATTTTAGAAAGGGTATCTTTAAAAACACCACAATAAAAATGGTATTATCATATATTTATCTAAAAGGATGGAAGAAAGCATAAAGCCCATATCATTCACTTACGTTTGGCATATTCTTTATATAATGCAGATTTATTGTCAACCTGGTGCGAGAATCTCTGTTAGTGAATTTATCGTGTTGCCATGTTTCAGAATTTCATCAAAAAGTATATAGTACACATAAAGTTAAGTATGTCCGCAATAATTTAGTTTCACATCCGTCCTATATGTCAAGAACGAAATTGTAAGAAATCAATATGGCAATTTTCATCACGTGTGCTACCGGTAAATCTTGTGTTTTTTAAATCTCAACATCAAAGATGAATTAAATTTGACATCGAAATTTTGCAAGCTCAGTCTCTACATATTGATTTGATTTTATGATTTTTGAAACGTTGTCAATTATATTTTGGCTAAATGGGACGTCCTAAGCCATAATGAGTTATTGTACTCGATCTTTATGTGTATGTTTTTACCATTTTACTTGTGAGTTGAGAACTCGTGAACCATTTGTTCACTCAATCTGCCCAGGCGCTGCAGGTGCCTAGTGCCCACCTCGCTGAGCTCTATTGCTCTACTACTGCTCACAACTTAATCACCTCGAGGGAAGAATAAAGGGCGTTTGGGAGAGCTCTGCTTCACCAAATTTGGCTTCACTCCATAAAAAAAATACCCAAACACAATACCTAGCTCCACTTCACTTCACCAAAAGCTGGCTCCACTCCACCTTTTCTGTGGAGCTCCTCAGGAGGTGCTCCACCAAAATCTAGAGCTAGACTAGAGCTGGTGAACTTGGGATTATTTACCCACCATGCCAAAGATAAGTGGGAAATAATGGTTCGCTGTTCTATTTCCGTCGTCGGTCAACAGGTCTTCGTCTTCCCCACCCGTCGTCTCCTCCCTCCACTGCTGGCATCACCTCCCTCCCCCGGCGCGCAAAACCCGTGGGATGCCCCTCTATCGCTGAGCCCCGCCGCCACACGAAGCCGTCTTCAGCCGCTGAGCTCCGCTGCGGGAAACACCTCCCTTGCCGAGCCCTCTGGCGCTGGAAGCCCGTCCCCCGCCGAGCCCTCCATCGCTGAGCTCCGCCGCCGCGGGAAGCCCCTCCGTCACCGAGCTCCGTCACCGCGCGAAGCTGTCCGCCACCACGGTCGCGCTGCCACTTGGCTCCGGGTCTCACTGCTACCCGCCAACCTTGGGGTATCGCCACCGTCCGCCGGCCTCGGGGAGTCGGGGTCTTGCCGTCGGCCTTGTGCTGCCGCCCGCCAGCCTTGCGCCGCCGCTATCCGTGGTGGAGGGGGCCGAAGATGGTGACAGCGGTAGAAGTACCTGACAGTGGGGCCCATATGGAAGTGATCGGAGGAAAGGTGGGTTGAGATGGGCCAGCAGAGGGGAGGGTGTTGGGGCCGTTGGCTTGCACTGGCCTGGCCTGCTAAAGTTGGTGGAGTGGAGCTATACAATAACCAAACAGAATGAAATAAAATTGATGGAGTGGAGTCACGAGATGGAGTGGAGTTTGTGGAATGGAGCTCTTTTTTTGAAGTGGAGAGCTCCCAAATAGGCTCTTAATGTGGGTTAATCCTTTTCTTAGCTCTTAAGCTGTTTGCCAAGTTGTATATATATGGTTTGCAGTCATGAGTCATCCCCTCTTTTCTCTATGCTCTAAAGTTGGACGTGGGTTCAGCTTTAGATATTTGCTTTGTGTAAAGCGAGGCCTTTGGCCCTTTGGATCTGATTCTTGAATCGATTGACTGTATTTGGATGTTCATCTGAAAAACTGTATTTTATGAATTGGGATCAAAATGCCATCTCAAATCCGGTCTACCGCAAACGCTGAGGTGCTGGCTGTGTGAACATGCAGCATCACCATCTACCTGGATGTTTTGTTCCCCCCATGGATCACAATTTCAATCTACTTTCCTGGAATGTGAGGGGGTTGAACTCGCGTGACCGCCGAGATGCGGTCCGTGTGTTGCATCAGGGAACTAGTCGCTTCCAAGGAGCGAACAGAACTTGGGTCCGGCTGGCCATGACCCATGACCCATGAGATGCAGAATTTGGACAGCGGACAGACGCCGCTGGCATGGGCTTGAGGCACAGGAACATTGTCTTCTTTGTGATCAAGAAAAGGAAACTAATGTCCACATCCTTGTCCACTGCTCTTTCACTAAGCAGATTTGGTGGGGTGTTATGAATTCCCTAGGCTGCAGCTGCTCCTTCAAAGCAAATACTCTTTCCTTGCAGCAGCGGACATACTTGAGACGGCTACAGCCAGCGCCAAAGCGAAAAGATCCGAATAGCGTGTTCATGCAGATTGTGTGGCACCTTTGCAAGGAGAGAAATAGCAGGTTGTTCCAAATCTCTTCGGCTTCGCCTCATCAGGTGCAGGGGTGCATTTTGCAGGATTGTCATCTTTGGTTTTCAGATGGAGCACTGCACCTCGGTCGTTTACGACATGAGTAGTCAGCCATCTTCTCCTAGTCTGCACATCGATCTGTGCCTGTCTGTTCTCTGTTTTTCTTCTTTATGCAGGTTTGACAGCCTGTTTTGTGTTTTTGCTTGTAACCTGAGCTACCTTTGCGGACGTCTGTCCTTTTCTTCGTCTTAATACAAAGATGCGTAGCTCTCTTGCGTATTCGAGAAAAAAAAATCCAGTCTCCCGATTTGACCTTACTAGCCTATCAACCCGTGCTCCCGCACGGGTTAATAATTAGAATGAATCTATACTGATTTTTAAAGCGAGTAAAAGTTTCTATCTAAATTTTTAATTTGATCCGTCTTATGTCATTGACACCCATATGCGAGTCGGATCACAACCCTCCATCCACGACTCGATCACGTAAATCCCTATATAAAATAATGTACGGGCAACTGTATGTATCTGATACTTATACCAATTTTGTTCGTAGCAATGCATGGGCAAATTTGGCTATAGTTATACCTATTTCTAAAACGAGTAAGGTTTCCACCTCGGTTTTTGGTTTGGTCCGTCTCATGTTATTGACAGGAGGGGCTTAGTCCATGTCGTATGCGAGTCGGACTAGCCCACTCCGTCCACGATTTGATCATGTAGATTTCTACAAATTAATATACGGGCTACTATACATATTCGATACTTATACCAGCTTTGTCTATAGCAACACACGGGTATAATTGCCGAGTAAAAATAGAGGTTTTAGCTAATAATTATCCCTCTTTCATCTATTAAATATTCTAACATATGCTCTAAATGCATATTTATCATTATTTAGTTGTAGTAGATTTTATTTTGCATCACACCTCCATGCATATATGTTTGATATATATTTAATTGAACTATTTGTTTGTGAATTAGTATTCTTATTTTTTCCATCTTACATGAACATATGGTAACACATATCGTAGGTAGTATTTTATATAAATAATAACATAAATAATGTATTAATAACAATAGGAAGGGTAATTAGAATTTTATATTGGTGCAGTTTAATAAAGCCCAGCCCAGCGGTCGATGCGTCACTGGCAAATATCACTCTGATTGTTAAAGATTGTTGGTCTAAATTCCAACGGCAAAAGAAAGCATTGAAAAAATGCCATTTGGGTATTTCGCCACATCAGACCATACGCATGAGAATATTTCTCGCACTCCGTCCGGGTCAATAGAGTGCTTGGGAAAATTGCTTCTACAGCATATACGAGCAGATTAATATAATTGGATAATTTATATGCAAATTAGGAGATTATTTACATTATTTTTAATAATGGCAAAGGTGGGTAATTTACACGAAGATTAGGGGGTTACTTTAGTTTTTTATAATAGCAAAGGTGGGTAATTTAGATACATGTTTAGGGGTTACTTTAGTCTATTTTCATAATTGCAGAGGTGGGTAATGGTTATGAAAGATAACAGATCCAATGGCTATTATAATTAAAATTGTCGGATTGATGGCCAGATGTTTCTGATTTTTATTAAAATTTCTAGAATTTCTCTATTTTATAGATTGTCCATTTAGGATCCTAGGTGGTTTCGTGTGGAGGCTTGGAATGAGCCTCCAATTAGTAATAGTAAGATTCAAGTAAACACTGAATGTGCCTATAGTTGTCATGAAAATTGAGAATTCAAGTTAAGAACAAATATACGTAGCAAAGTAGGATTCAGTTATTAATGTTTTTTTTTAAAAAACTGCTTCTGATAAAACTACAACAAACAATTTAAGATATCACGGACCATGCATTTCCCACAAGCTGCAGAGATATTTTGTTTACTTTAAATTGATATGGTGGAATATTCTTATGCAATAAATGATTTAAATCATAAATTCCTGTTCTATTCAAATTCTAATTTTTCTCTCCCTCCCATCACAAATAAGTGACCTTTTAGATTGTAAGCTAACAATTTCAAACATTGGTTGTAAATTAATTTTTATTTGTTGATTTGGATATTTATAAATGGAACGAGTAAATTTTTCACCAAATGTAGCTACGTAATTAACTACATACTCTGCTATGTTTTATAAATGTCTTAGAAAAAATATTATTCCAAATTGTGCTTTGAATGAGTAATTGGCTATTTTCTAGCTATATCCATAAAGCTAACACATCAACCAGCTTATTAATTAATAGGAGAAAGTGTATATTATCCCCTTATACTCTTACATAGGTGTAGATTCCCCCCTGAGCTTTTAAACAGTGTACTTTTAAACTTAAACTCTCTACATTGTGGAGATTACCCCCTGCTGTCCTTAAGATTGGTTCAATGCTGATTAATTTTGGTTTTTCCACCTCATAATATCCAAGTTGGCCAGATAACTAAATAGACTTCTTGCCATATCAACCACCTATGCATGGTATTTGCTTCCCTCCGATAGCCCGTGCACACGTGCGAACTCTGATCCGGCGGTGACATCGCACGCATGGATGTTAGCGTCACGCCTGAAACCATGACCTGATGGATCATCATTTCCCAACCATCCACGGAAAATAATTAAATTTCGTGTCGGTACCCTGTAGCAGGGATACCCACTCCTACTACAGCAAGGCAGGACTCGCGTAGTCATCCATAACTACGCCATAAGGGGCGGAGCAGCCGGGCCCCACGGGTCAGCCTCTTACCTCACTGGGCCAACGGCCCCGGACCCGCTCCCCGCTCTGGGACGGGCCCGGTGAAGCCACGTGTCCCTCAGGAGGGGAAACTCCGAGCCAACAGCCGAGGGCCGGACCCCCCATATGGTCCGGGACCTCCCCGCGTCCGTCCGGACCTACCACGCGCGTAGAACCAACATACCGCCGGGGCGGGGTCCGGGGGCGTCACGTGTCCCGCAGGCGCTGGCGCTGGCGCGAGTCTTCCGCTGGAAGACTCGCCCACCCACCGCATTCAATGCGGGTGGTTGAGGCATGCTCTGCCGCTGCGGCACGCGGGGCAGCCTTTGTCAGGCCTCACTGTAGACCGCATATTACCGAGGTACACAGTGCAGCCGCATGAGCCGCATCCGCGCAGAGCCGTCTGCCGCATTAAATGGATACGACGGCACGTCACCTTTTCATCATACCGCCTACGGCGCAAGCTACACGGCCCGTTCAGCTACGCTGCAGGCAACGCCGCAAGCTACACCCTGGCGCCGTTTCGACAAGACAGGGCATGACTATGCCGGACGGAGGATTCCCACAGGCAGAGCAAGGAAATCCAGGAATGAGACCTCTGTCGCCTTCAATGCCATAATGTCTGTACAGTATGTCATTTTATACTACATCGTTGGGCCCACCTGTCGGGGACTCAACGGCCATGTACGCGCCTCCCTTGAGATATAAAAGGGAGGCGCTCGCTGCACACACCAGACTTTAGACTGAGCGGGAGACATGCAAAGACTCTCATAACACAAGCTCGGTTTTCACTCCGAGCAAACCTGCTCTCAACCTCTTGAGAGCGCAAGCAATACAACACACAGTGGACGTAGGGTATTACGCTCCGGCGGCCCGAACCACTCTAAACCAGCTGTGTTCATCGCGTTCTTTCACCGAGATTGGGCTAATCCTAGCTAACCCCCGAGTACTCACCCTCTGGGTTTAGACGGGTGCACTACGCCACCCGGCTGTGGGTTTGCACACCACGACATTTCGAGATAGTTAACAAAAATGCAAACAAATCTCACTTATTCAGGGATGCTCAACCAACCGCGAGCAAAGCTTTTGATTTAACATTTTTTCTATATCTATGAAATGGACTTCATCTTTATCATCATGACAACATGTTCACCTTCTCTAAAGTGATAAATCGGAGTGGCCCAAATGACATACCAAGTCGACCCCCATACAATGGGGGCTCCTATCTATCTTTCGGAAGATAGATACGGTGCCATCTTTAAAGCCCAAGGCCCTGTTAACGCATGCAAGGCCTACGGGGCATCGCCCCAACCACATACACCTAGGGGGCAACAAAGGGAGCAGAACAGAGGCCAACGCTCCAGCCAATGACATGCAGAAGTGGAGAAACAAATATCGATCACTATGTTATTCTAATTTGTTGCAGCTGTCAAGGCTGGAAGGCTGCACCGAGAGCATGGTGCTTTGTTTTTCTTTTGTTTTGGTTCATGTAATACCATATTCAATGTATTTTTCGAACTGATTCAACAATCTGAAAAAATTAATCCAACACTTTGAATAAACTAATTCAACATTTTTAAAATAAATATTAAAATAGTATACTGGATATGTTGAAATGACCTATTCAAAAATGTTGAGATAGTACATCATAGTGTAGAAATTTTAAATACAAAATACAACATATTGGATCTTGTTTGGTTCCATTAATTTCAAAGAATATTATGATTCAAACAGATTTCAAATCTAATTCACGGTTTAAGAGAAAAAGATCATTTGAAGTTACGGACTTGTTTTAAATTACCAACTGTGCCCCTCCACTCGCACAGCACCACGTATCCACATCCCCTGCCTACTCCGCTTTCCGATGCCTGTGCAAGGCTGTTGCCTGTTGCTGTGCACATACAATCCTGACCTTTGCTATATGGTGCACAAATCTCAAACACTAGAAAGTATGTTGCTTAAAAATTTGGTGGAAGATGGATAGAATTTACACCATGCAACTAGAAGGGCTGGATTGGACCTCCATCTATGAGTCCTCCTCGGAGGAATGAAATTAACGGGGCTTATGGGATGTAACGCTCTTGAATTTCTCAAAAATATAATGATTATTTATTTGCAGTAGCAATAATAAATGCGGGAAGCACACGCTCGCTGATAGTGTACAAATTAAGCTATGCTCGGTGTTCATTGGAAGCATTGATTGTTGGTTTATGAAGAGCATTAGAGCATGTACAACGAGCCGTCGAGATCCGTCGACATGTAGTAGATTTTTGCGTTTAGCCCCTCCGCGACCGCAGTAACTCCCGAGCTGGTGCCTGGTTCGTCTACGAGCGACGGCCCTTGCTCCCAGGCGCGGCAACGGGGAAGGCGGCCGTTGTACGACGACGCGCTGCGGGGAGAAGACGAGGGCATGGATCCGCTGCGCGCGCGGAGGTGGTTTAGATTCACGCCAATAGTTCGCGCCATCCGCGACTTGTTCCCCACCACCTCCGGCCTACCCCTCCTCCGGCCACAAGCCACCGGCGGCAGACCGCGCGGAGGCGGAAGTAGCTCGCCGGCGGGAGGTGTGTGAGGACACGCTTGAGCATGTCGTCGTGGAGGTCCCCTAGGCCGGAGGAGGGCGGGGACGGCTTGTGCTTCCAGCCATTGGCTGACGACGGTGCCTCCATGGCGATGAGCTCCATCTCCATCAGGCGACGCAGGCTACGAGATCCCTGCAAAAGGGTAGGAACAAGAGATGAGTCAGTTTCCCTGTTCGAGATCATGCAAGAGAAGAATTGGAACAAAATCCAAGTGACGAAGGACCTTCCAGTACGATGCTGGCAATGGCTGCAAGATCTGGGATTCCCATCACGGTGAGGCTCAGATGGGCCAAGCGATAGACCATGGAGATAGCTGCGGAGGTTGCGGCGTCGGGAGCGTGAGGAATCGGCCGGAGGTGAGGTGTGGGCATGGAATTTTGGCCGGCTGCGGTGGAGCACCGTGGCTTCAACCATGAGGAGAAAAGATAGGAGATGGGGATGCACGAGGGGGAGAAAAAGGCTATCCCAGATCAAGTATGTAACAAAATAGCTATAAAAATCAAATATACGCTAGATCACTATGAGTTTGTGTGTTAAAGGATGAATTAAATATCATGCAGATGGCTAAACAGACAACCCATTATACAAGCTGTCTCTTTCGCTGCCTGTGTGTGACAAATAGACAATAGCTATCTAAACTGTTGTACATGCCCTTATAGTACTCCATCTGTTTTTATTTACGTATTAGGTTTGTCATAAGTTAAACTTAACTAACTTTAACCGAGTTGATAGAAAAATATAGCGACAACTATACCCAACATATGCACTATCAACATATATTTCATGGTGGATTCAGTGAAATAAATTTGGTATTGTAAATATCAATTTTTTTTATAAATTTGGTTAAAGTTGATAAAGTTTAACTTAGGACAATTCTAATGCGATAGGTAAATAAAAACTGAGGGAGCACACTCAAAAAATGGGAGCTGTCAGAGGGTTATCATTACTTCAAACTAAAGAGTAAAGGCATAATGATCGTTTGAACATCCGGCAGTGTTCTCTCTTTTTCTCTTTTCTTTTTATTATAAAGAAACAAATGAAAGATGTAAAGAGCAAAGCAACAAAGGTTTCAGGCAATCTGCAACCTACCGGTGCTTTACTTCCACCTTGTCCTTTCTTCCGAAACTAATAATAAGTATCTGCCGATTGAATTGGTTGCAAAGAAGAGCCTAATTGGCTCAACATATCCAATCCAAAACATTTCAGATATAGTGTCCAGCCGTGCCGATGAGCCCAAGAATCAAACATCCAGTAAGCAACACGCAGCAATTTTTTGTTTTGATAAGGGAAACTTTAATGATTTCAAGACGGATACATCGAGGTGATACCGCAGCAAATTAAATTAAACAAACTTTATTGATTTCACACAAAGCAGAATCATCAGTTACATACCAATTCGATCCATATATAATCAAATATTAACAGCAAGTTCAGCAACACGTAGTGCAGCAAACGCACACAAGTAGTAATATAATTCAGTTACATACCAATTCATAATCCACCGATTATGAATGGGAACGAACAAATTAAAACAGACACATCAAAGTTTCACACGGGCAAGCAAATCGAAGTCACTGCACGAACTGATCAAAGCAAGCACACAACACTAGAAAACACACGTTGAGGCATCAAACACTGCAATCTGGTTGAGCTGCTGTCACACTGCTTGGATGCGCCGGCCGGACGATGAAGCAGCCAGCAGACAAACCAAACCTCTTATTTGGAAACTGGAGATCGACGCGGACGGGCGGGCATGGTGAAACTCTGGACGGGTTGGCGGTGGCATGGGTGCAGTGAGTGGGACGGAGAGGATGCTGTGGTCTGTGGAATCGACAAATCTAATAAATAACGTTGGAAGCTGATACGGCAAGCTAATGCTGACTGAAAATCACATCGCGTACCTGGATGAGATTGCGGCTTGGGCATGGCTCCATTCCTTCATCTGAGGTAGGTCTTGATGATGACGCGCTCGCGGATGGAGGCGGATGCCGGGGGAAGCCTGGGCTCATAGCTCTTGCGGTGCGAGTCGTCCCAGCGGAGCTTGGTCCACCAGGCCCGCTCCCCGCTCACCGTCACGGCCTTCTTGCCTGGTCGTCGGTCGATGAGGCGCGGGAGACGATGCAAGCTCCAGCACCCGCGGACGTGGAGCTCCTCCCACGCGGGCGCGGCCAGGACGGCGTCGTCGTCGCGAAGATGCTCCAGCAGGGGCAGCTCCTGGAGGTGTATCCTCCGAAGACGTGGGAGCTCGAAACTAGGAGAACGCGGTTTATTGTAGTAGAAAATTGCCTTGAGATTGTAGCAGAAGAGGATGTCGAGCGTCACGAGACTTGGCAGCGCAGATCCACGTGGCATGACGCCTTCCAACCTCGGGCAATGCTCCAGCCGGAGGTGCTTCAGTGCATCGAAATCAAAATCATAACCCGGTTCTTTGTAGAAATGCGTGAGATTTTTGAGATAAGAGACATGTGCATTCTTCAGACTCGGCCCCAGGTAACTGTAATACACATCATTAAAGACAAGCACCATGCGATGGCACCGCTGGAGCTTGCATTCCTCCAGCATATTCAAAAGACTCAGATCATTGAGGCAGGAGACGTGAGTATCGTCTGACATGCTAATTGATTTAGTGACTTCTAGAAGATACTTCAGACCATGGGGATACCGCTCCACTGCTGAGATCTCCACGTGACGCTCAGTCTCCCGAAAGGGAGGCACGTCATCCATTGACACCATCAAGACTCTGTCTGTCAGATAGCGACAGTTTACATCAGCGTAGGCTACCAATGACGCATGAAGCTTGTTGGTTTTCACCATGCCCTCTTCATCCTGTATCTTCCTAGTTATGGCCTTGCATGATGTAATTTGAACATGGAAAGATTTCAAAATTCTTCCACCCCTTACTAAATCCTTGGTGGCATCATTGAAGCTATAAAACAATCTGGAATCACTTATGCACACCTGAGCAACTTGTGGAGTACTGCATGTTAGTATTGATCTCCACCGGGCCAGTCCAACGACTGGGCCAACCTTGACTCGCGTCCTGATCGGGGACGCCCAGCCCAAGATGAGGCTGGTGGGCCCCCGTCGCGCAGCCCTATAAAGTGGAGGTGGGATTAGAGGCTCAAGGTATGAGGTTTGCCCCGTCACTGTTCCCCACCGTCCAAACCCTAGACCGATCGAGAGGGGGCGCTGTGGCGACGGGAAGCTCCACTGGCGACGCACCATCGCCATCGAGCATGCTGGACTCCGACCCTGCACCAGCCTACGACGCCGTCGTCACTGCTTCGGCTGCCTGCGTCTATGGCGGCGCCATTGCGATGGGCAACAGCAGCAAGGTATTTCCTCTACAAGAAAGTTCATTTACCCCTCGATCCACTGCTAGTCGATCCAAAACGATTTAACATTGGCATCAGAGCCGAGCAAGAGGCAAGATCGAGACGGGAAAAGTATGATTCAATCACGAATCGAAAGAAATCAGTCAGAGGAAAAGAAGAGATCAAACTCGATCTATAACCCTAACCCTAGCAAAGCAAAGAGGAAAGGCGCGGCGCGGCTTCTAGGGCCTCACCGCCGGCTAGAACGCCGGCTACCGCCGCGCGCAGAGCCTCAGTGACGCCAGCTTACCGGCGCATCACCGCCATCGGGCGGGAAAGGAACCCGAGCCGCCGCCGTCCGGTTGCACCGCGCGTGCGGGCTTCCGGCAAAGGGCACTGCTCCCAGGCCGCTCGACGGCGGCGCACTCCCACTCAGGAGAGCGCGCGCACTGGCGAGGGGGCCGGTGGCGGCGCCTCCATCCTCTCCGGCCGCCATGAGTGGCCACTGCTCTGGGAAAGAAGAGGGCAGAGAGAAGAGAAAGGGGGCTCGGGACCACCGGCGATGGAGCGGCGGCTGGACCGGGTGGCGCGGTGGCGTGAGGGCCAGCGGCGGCGCCGGCCGTTCCCCTCCGGCGAGCCGCATCGGCCGCCGCCGCTCGGGTCCGAGAAAGAAGAGGGGGAGACGAAGCAAAGAAGAGGTAGAGGCAAGACAGGCTCGCTCCAGGGTCGCCGGCCTTGTACCGGTGGACGGACCTGGCGGCGCGCCGGCGAGAGAGCCGCCGCCCGGTGCCGGCGTCCACTCTGGACAGTAGAAAGGGAATGATTGAAATGAAGCTAGGGTTACGGGGGAGGAGCCGGCCGCCGGTTTTGGTCTAGCGAGAAAGCCGGATGGCCATCCGATCAAGATGGACGGCCAGGAAAGGATAGCGGCCAACGGGCCGACTTCTGGCCCAGGCGAGGCGCTCTTTTCCCAGCCCAGGCCCAGGCTGCCGCCTGGTGCCCGGGTGACCGTCCGAGCGGGCCGCCAAGCGCGCTGGCAGGAGCGCTGCTGGGCCGAGCCGAGCTGAGAGTTTCGGCCACTGGGCTGAAATGATTAGAGTTTGTTTTCTATTTTTTTTCAGAAGCAATTTTGAATACTAGTTTGATGAATTGATCTCTATTCAAGTTTTCACCAACATGTATTTTGTTTAGAGAGAGAAAAAATGAGAATAGTAATGCTTATGAATATAATTTTTTTTTCATGTTTTCACTGCAAAGTAAAAGTTTCATCCTCTATTTAAATTGGAACCAACGGGAAAATTTAAATAGAGGAGTAGAAAGATATTGTTAAATTATGATATTGTTATTTTCTGACCAACGTTGATGATAACAATATTATGATTTTTCATTATGAGTTTAAAGTTCAAGAACCAAGCACGGAGAGAGATAAAAGAGTTGCTTCCAAAAGAAAGAAAAGTTTTCCGCTGCAATAAAGAAAGACCAGCTCAGATGAGTTTTTCCTTGTGGGAAAAGGCCGATTTAAGTTTAAGGTTAAGAAAAGCTTCCGCTGTTGTAAGTGTCAAGTTGAGCATTAGTTTGCTCTTAAAAGAAACAAAATTTAAAGTTTATTATGATGTTGTCATTTTCTGACCAAAGTTGATGATGGCAATATTATAATTTTTATTCTAGTTATGTGTTCTATTTCTGCCCAACGGTGATATAGACTTGAAAGTAAAGGAAAGTTGTATATTTTAATTTTGACCAACGTTAAATTAAAACATACAATTCTTCCAGTAGAGATAAATAAGTAAAGAGAAGCTGATTTCGTTAAACGCTACAAATAAAGTTTTGAGGTTACTCAGCTGTATAGTTGAGGTTAAGAAAGAAAAGTGCTTGTTCCATTCTGACTTTTAGTTGATATGGAAAAGAGATGCAACTGTTTTCGAAAAGTTTTTGGTTTCTCTCACTAAAGTTTTGCGAATATTGTAATTCGTTAAATTTTCTGATTAAATTGGAACCAACGGGAAGATTTAATCAGAAAATAAAGTATATATGCATGTTTTAGTTATTGTGACCAAAGTTTCTTCGTCCTTCAACAACAGTAAGGATAATGGTTGAAATGAGTTTGACGCATGTTCAATTTGACCAACGTTGAATTAAACATGTGTTACCAATACATTTAAAGTTTATTACCGCAAGTCGGAAAAGTTTTGGCACTTGTGCCATTCATATCCTGCATGACAGGGAAAGTTTTTGTGATGACTCACGTGCGACATGAGTATCACATAAAAGTGAAGAAATCTATGGGAGTTTTTAAAGTTATTCCAACAATTCCCACGCACTACTATAGTGGCATGTTGGATAGTGACTTGAAAAGAATCGAAGGACAAAAGAAAGTTGTATGCTAACCAATATTGCAAGAATGACTAGCAAAAGTATAGAAAAATGAAGAAATTGATGAGTACTTGAAAGTGCAACAAATCAAGAACTCTGAAGAGCTCTTGAAAAGAAACGAGGAAATAATACTCCCACTATTTTGTATGACTTGGTCATATGAATAAAGTTCTAGTAATGAAATGCTCCTCGTTCACAAGTGTTAAAAATAGTTTCGAAATTATGGCATCAAAGTTTGTGCCATATTTCGAGGGGGAGAAAGATTAGAAAGACAAGAAAAATTAAAATTTTAGAAAGAATTTCCCCGCAAAGTTAAATGTGATGCATTTTAAAAGCAAAGATGATCTATTAAAGTGAATATGACCGACCAAAAAAGGGAGTACAACAGTCATAATGTTGATATCCCAACCATAAAAATAAGCAAGATTCTTAGAGTTTTTCAGCTCTAAATAGGAAGAAAAGAAAGTTGAGCCTCAAAGCATCCGAAAGAAAAGGTGGTGCTTAAAGCAAGGTGGTGCTTAAAGCATTTTTCTCAAAAATATCCGAAAGAAAAGGTGGTGCTTAAAGCAAGGTGGTGCTTAAAGCACCCTTTGAGGCTTGTAAAGAACAAACCCAAACAAAAGCTCGAAGATATTCCATCTTTACAATAGATGGGATAATCTGGGGGAGTGAGTATGCAAAGAACTTAGGCTTGAAGAGAAGTGAGACTGTATGTTCACTCCTATGATTCAAGCACTACAATTGTCTCATCATATGTTGAGGTGTTGATTGAATGACAGAAATTGAGGTGTCTCATTCATCGAGGTGGCAAGAAGCCATAAAAGATGTCATGAGACCTAAAAGTTCCAAATTTATTTTGGAACATGGAATAAGTTTCTAATGGAGCCAAGACAGTAGGCTATAATGGGTCTATAAGATTGAAATGTGACTCCGGAGGGACCATGAAAAGTTACTAAGCACGACTTATGGCAAAAAGTTTTGTGCAAAGAAAAGAATAAGTTATAATGAGACATTTTATTCAGTCTCATAAAAGGATTCTTTTAGAATCATAATGCAATTAATGGCATATTGCTTTTAAATTGCATCAGATGGATGTTAGAGCAATATCTCCCGACAGAGATTTGCACAAGAAAGTATATACATGACATAACCAAATGGTTTTGTTGTGAAAAGAAAAGAATATTTAGATACCACTTGATGATATTAGATCATAGAATAGTAGTATCTAAAGTTTTATGAGAACAAAGAAAAGTTGGGTTTAAAGTAAAGGCCAATGCAAAATGACAATTTGCAAATATGCAAAATTCAAAAGACGGGAAATTCTTTTCCTGAAAAGATTCAAAGAAGGTTATTTTGACCTCTAGTTTTGATAAGAATAATCTCGGTAAAGAATCATTCGCTCTAGGAAAGGAAATTCACCGGAATAAAAGAAAAAGGGGATATCAGGACTATCGCAGAAAGCATATTAAGAAAAGAGTTCTAAAGATATATAATATGCATGCGAGTAAGCCTACGCCTGTCCTATTATCAAGGGTAATAGTTTTGGAATTTTCAGAATTCCAGGAACCGTTATATGATCGATCAAAAGAAAAAGGTTCCATGTGCTTCAGCTGTTGGAAGCAAAATTAGTGCTAAAAATAATTTACCCTGACATAGTGCAAGTATCCGGGACATTTTGGTAGAAGTCCAGTCCAGCAATAGATCACTGGAATGGAGTTATAGAATGTTTTGCAATTTTGCAAAATATTGTCAGCCTCATGCTAAGTAAGAAAGGAACATGTACTCTCAAAAGGATGTGAGTAAAAGGAATTAAGTTTCGGCGAGATGTTTAGTGAAGCCCACAGTAGTAGCTAAAACTCGCGCTTGGAGTTTTATTGTGGAAAAGCTCCAAAGCAAAATAGTTGTGATTCATGGGTTGTGTACCCAAAGTTTGGCATTATAAGAGGCTACAGGACAGGCAAAATGGTTAAGAAAATCATTACCCGGAATTGATAATGGTAGACAACAGCAATATACCATTCGAATGTTTTCACTCCTATGGCAACATGTTAAGTGTGCTGCCAAACACATTAACAATGGCTTATATGTTGCAAAGGAGAAAATCCAGAATCTTATGAAATCATGGAGCACCAAAGTATCAAACTAGTGTTTGCGGATCCGCTTACCGAAAGGCCTACCGCCCAAGTCGACATGGGTTTTACGGGAGGCCTATGATTTCTGGATTACTAAAGGGCCCAAAGAAAGGTTAAGGTCTTGTTTCAATACAGAAAGTTGCATTGTGGCTGTTAAGTCTGACGGTAACTAATAACTGTCATGATGAGGCACGCCCTACATACTGATCTGCAATGAGATGAGACCAATAGCAAAGCGACTAAAGAGAAAGTAAAGAGTTAAGTTCAAATTGAGAAATTTTAAAGTACAAAGGTGAGATCAAGGGGGAGAATGTTAGTATTGATCTCCACCGGGCCAGTCCAACGACTGGGCCAACCTTGACTCGCGTCCTGATCGGGGACGCCCAGCCCAAGATGAGGCTGGTGGGCCCCCGTCGCGCAGCCCTATAAAGTGGAGGTGGGATTAGAGGCTCAAGGTATGAGGTTTGCCCCGTCACTGTTCCCCACCGTCCAAACCCTAGACCGATCGAGAGGGGGCGCTGTGGCGACGGGAAGCTCCACTGGCGACGCACCATCGCCATCGAGCATGCTGGACTCCGACCCTGCACCAGCCTACGACGCCGTCGTCACTGCTTCGGCTGCCTGCGTCTATGGCGGCGCCATTGCGATGGGCAACAGCAGCAAGGTATTTCCTCTACAAGAAAGTTCATTTACCCCTCGATCCACTGCTAGTCGATCCAAAACGATTTAACACTGCAATCATGATTAACAGTTCCAGTTGATGAGCATTGATCCAAGCAAAACACATCTGGGAATCTATCCAGCTTATGCCAAGGGAATCGTCTCAGGGAAGGAACGCCCCTGAGAAGCAATCGCCTAAGCTGGGGCAGATTAGAGATGTTGTCTGGTAGCTCCTTGATAGCCGTAGCAGACAGATCGAGCTCCTCCAAACCATCAACTTCCTTAATGTCCACGGATTCTAGCTTACTACATCCGTGCAATGACAATCGCTTTATATGTGGTGTACCAACCAATGAGAATGAATGAAGACTAGACAACACAGCAATGGAGGGCGGCAACTCCTCAAGGTTCGAGCACCTAACAAGCAGGAGTTCTTTTAGATTAGGCATGCTATGGAAGAAACCGCACTGGAATGTGTGTATATTTGAATAGGAGAGATCGAGGTATAGCAAATTGAACATTATTCTGCTACTGTTGTTATGACATAGGATGATTTCAGCATTTGGGAAGCTGAATGGACTTCTGAGATTATAGCAGCCCCTAAGGGAAAGCAATTGGAGTTTTTGGAGACTGCAGATTGAAGGAGGAAGTGACTCTATTGGAGTGTAGGAAATGTCAAGAACACGAAGATAAGGGAGCTTGGCCAAGAAATGATCAGATTCAAGCTTCATGAACAACCTCGACTGTTGTGAGCAATGCCTTATAATAAGTGTGGTCGGGCCGCTGGACCCCTGGCTCAACCAATCTCTGCTTACATGCCATCCTTGGTCGCCCACATGTGAGATCCACTTCATGTGCTCCAACTGAGAGTGATTTCCCTCACAGAGTTCATCGGATGTGAGGGGCTCTACAACAAGGCTATGATATGCTAGGAAGTGTGCAGCAGATATTGTGGCTTCATCATCTTTCGTTGCAGGAGAAAAAGGCAGCTGCAGCAACGAATACTCCCGAAAAGCCTCGAGGATGACATTTCCAAGTTGATATATATCATCACCATAGTACTGACAGTGGTAGCGGTCAGTGTCCTCCCCCATTCTTTCTTGGACACTTGGCTTCATGACAGGAAGGATGCCTTGAGCAGCCCACTGGCGGATCAACACATCTGAGCTAACATCAGCCTGGGCATCACACTCTGGCGGGTCAATATTGGAACTGTGGGGAATAAGCAGCATGGTGGCGTAGTGAAAGCACTGGAGGGCCACATGATGCCAATACTTCTCCTCTCCATGGCCAACCGCGACAGAGATGTACTTGGCCGCTTGTTTCAGGGAATGCAGTGTGAGAATCAATATATCATCCCCAGAAAAGGATTTGATGACGCGAGGCTCATCTGGCTTGTTGCTCCTGTCATAGACATCTTGGGAGGTGGTGGATACGATCCAGAAAGAACCATTCCACCTAGGGGCAGGAAGCCATAAGTCCTCTGTCGTAACATCAAGCACGATGGGCCTTATTGGCCTGTCGAGATTGTGAACCACCAGCAGGTACTTCTTGGTCAGCAGATTTTGCATTATTTGAGGAGCTATGGATTTTAGCTCCAGGGGTGAGACACTGTCATCCTGCTTCTTCTCCATGTCGTAGGTATAGTACCGCAGCTCAGCGTCGTCTACCATGTCGTATTTATGTTCGAGTAGCCCGAGCTGCTCTGCCACTTTGATATGCAGCATGTCATTAATGTCGAACCGATTTCCCAGCACTGCTGCTGCCTGCTTCATGTCCACCTCTATTACATGGTCGCAGGGACCATGTCTCCTGATCGTTACATCCCGATCGAAGCTCGATATAGCTCGTGTGAAACATGCTGTGGGTCCGACCCCAACATTCCACTGCACGCGATATCTGAGAAGTTTTTCTTCCAACTTATGATACGCAGGGCTGTTGATATATCCATTCAGCCTGGCCACACAAATAAAAAGGAGTTCGTTAAGTGCTTGATCAAACAACTTGCACTCAAGGTTTAGCAGTTAGTTAATCGTCTTCTCTTTTGTGCTCTTTTCTTTTATTTTCATTTTCACGTTGAGTCCTAGAGTTCATTTCTTATCAATTAGAAGGAAGTTTTTGTACTTACGATGTTTGACACACTTTCTGATGACAGTAAAGATGCATTAAGGTAAATGCCGATACTATTACATCCATATTCATGGACAAATAAAATCAATTTGTTATGCATTTTTTTATCAACAAATGTATTTGATAAGGCAACAATAAAGAATTTGGGAGTGAAAATGTTAGCGTTAACACTGGGCATGGGAAAGAGAAGGATTTTTTTTAAAAAAAAATAGAGTCCACGCACATGCTAATCTAAACTACTTATGAAAATACGAGTTTATTTCAAAAATTTCAAGTACTGTTCGTGTACGCGATGATTTGGTCTCTTTACCAGGACGATACAACCGAAATTTTCTTTTTTCAAGTTGGCTGTCACGCGTATATCAAATGCAGCACCCAACCCAAAAAAAAAATCGTATCCACGAGTGCAATCCCAACTCATCCTAACATGACGAAGGCATCGCATGTTGTAACTTCAGACTCTCGTTGGTGTAGACACTGCCGCTGCTATACGTAGAGGAAATATATATACTACTCATGGGCCCCGATTGTCATGTTGCCGCTGTCGCTGCCAGGCTTTGACGACCTTCGGGATGGACATATAAAATCACCTGGTTCTGCATTTTTTTATCAACAAATGTATTTGATAATGGTAGCAATAAAGAATTTGGGTGTGAAAATGTTTTTAATCGAAGTTAGCAGGCACTACTAGAAAATAGGCCAAAGATCTCGGCCAAAAGTACCAGTTGTTGTTTCAACCGGTACTAATGTGAGGTATCAGCACCGGCTGCAACAGCAGCCGGTACTCGTGGCCTGGACGAGCCCGGCACTGGACATTGGGTACCGGGTCGTGGCATGATCCGGTTCCAATGTTTCAACATGGGCACCGTGTCATGCCACAAACCGGGACCAAATGGAAAAGGCAACAAAGGCACCAGCTTGTGACATTGACCGGTGCCCATTTTGCATTCATTGGCACCGGGTGATGCCACGACCCGGTGCTGATGCGCAATCCAACGGAGGGGCAGTTGATATTTTTAAGTCCCTGCCATCTCTCCCATCTCTCATTCTCTCATCTCATCTCTCCAATCTCCGCGCGAGGAGTTGCGGCACAGTCGTGGGAGCGGCGCACAAACCAGCGGCCGGCGGCCGCGTGTGGCGAGCATATCACGGGCAGCGGTAGGAGGGCCCGGGGAGCAGCGCGGCCAGCTAGCAGCGCCTGTCCGAGGAGGCGAGGAACAAAGGGCTACGGCGGCGTGAAGATCACGGCTGGCGCACAGCCAGTAACTAAGGCTGCCACGCGCGGCGGGCAGATCACAGCCACCAGCGGGGGGCGGCGCGAGGAGCAGCGCGTCCAGCTAGCAGTGCCAGTCCGTGAGCGCGTCGGCAGCTTCAGTCCCGGTTCTCTTACTTGCTTGCTCTCCTCTCTCTCGTGCAACACTAATTGATTTGTGGCTGCAAGGGGCACCGGCCACCGCCGTGAAGCGTGGGGACTGCCGGGTGCGCGGGCAACTGCCCGCTTGCCGCCGCTGGTGGAGCACGCGGGCCGCCGACGGCCGCCGCGGGAGCCGTAGAGCGCGTGGGCCGCCGCCGAGGAGCACAGGAGCCAGCCGTCGGCGCCGGCCGGGGTGATTTTTTCTTTTTTTTCCTTAGTTTTCTGAAATAGATATGCATATGGGATTGTATGGCTTGTATGTGGTATCTATGGATTATGCATCAATCAATTCATATACTTTCGTTGATTCTTCTAATGATTTGGCATGACTGGTGAGCGATGCGAGGGGAACGAGAGGGGATGGGAGGGAACGGGCTTATTTTTTTTGTTTGCCAAAAATGCTTTGGTACCAGTTGGTCTTTCCAACCGGTACCAATGGATGCCTAAGGCACCAGGTGAAAAATCCGGTGTCCTAGACTGAGACCAAAGGTCTCGGTTTGGGGGTACCGGTTGTAAAACCGGTGCCTAAACACCTCTTCAACTGGTTCTAAAGGCTCGTTTTCTAGTAGTGAGGGGAGACCCCAACTTATTTTTTATAATTTTTTTATTTCAGGCCTGTTTAATTTGCTCCTATAGGAAGTCGAAACAAGGCCTGTTTAATTTGGTTCAAAAAATCGGTCTGTGCCCGGCCCAATTTTTGTTGGGGGTCGACAATTTCGGTCGGAGACCAGCCCACATATTGAGTGGGATGGTTTGGGTTGGGGTTTTTTCAGGCGGATTGGGTCAGGTTCGTCGGGTCAGCCGACCCGGGATTAGGTATAGCTCTAAGGCTATCCGTACTCGTCATACTCTATTTTCATTCTTTAAAAGGAATATTCCATCCTGGTCATCGCTCTCCTTTATACCAATTTCTCCCACACCCGTTATCCTCTATATCTCATACTCTATACCAACTACCCTATATTTTATTCAACCATCTCCAACTACCATCTCCTCTCTCCTCACTTTTTCTTTTTCTTTTCTTTTTTTCTCCTATCTCCCCCCTTCTCCATCCCATCCACTCCCTCTCCCCGACTCCCCCTCCAGCCCCTCTCCCTGCGCCCCTCCTCCTTGGCAGCTCGCCTCCCTGGTGGAGCTCGCTGCGCCTGCCCCTGCCCCCCGGCGGCGAAGCTCCGTGCGCACGGGCAGCCGCCCATGCCTGCCCCGACGAGCATGCGCGCGTGCGGGCCGGCGTGTGGCAGTTGCGGCGGCAGGCCAGTGCAAGGCAGCTGCGGCACGGGGCAGCGGGGCCGGCCGCCCACGGCGGAGATCCAGCGGCTTGCCTCCCCGGTGGAGCTCGCTGCGCCCGCCCCTGCCCCTGGCGGCGGAGCTTCGTGCACGCGGGCGGCCGCTCATCCCTGCCTCGCGTCAAGTCCGCGCGTAGCGGATGTTCGCTCCCTCCGCTGGATTTGGCATGAGCCGGTCCGCTACGGTAACATCCCACGTAGCGGACGCCGGAGCAGCGGATTTTTCCACTATCCCGTCCTAGAGGGAGGGATAGCGGACGGGATCCCGTACCCGGTGCAGACAGCCTAACCTCTAGCCATTGGCTATCTAGAGGCCCCGTTCGTTGGGAGTGAAAATGTTATCGTTAACACTGGGATGGGAAAGAGAAGAATTCTTTAAAAAAATGGATTCCAGGCACATACTAATATAAACTACATATGAAAATACGAGTTTCAAACATTTCAAGTACTGTTTGTGTACGCGATGATTTGGTGTCCTCTTTACCAGGGTGCAACCGGAATTCTTTTTTTTCAAGTTGGCTGTGCACACATACCAAATGCATACCCACACATGTACACTCGGAAAGTATTTTTTTATTATTTTTATCCAAATTTTGCTAGTTAATTAGCTGTATTTTATACTAGCTCTTTATTATTTAGGTATGGGTCAGTCCAAATTAAAATCAAAATAATATGTTTTCATTGCTTTTATTCCATATTTATCTATTTATTAATTGTATTTAACATGGATTGTTTATGTACCTATTTGCTTCCTAATTCAAATCAAACCAAACTACTAATTTTCCTTATTTTTGGATTCTGAGTTTTGTTCATTATTAATTGGTTTGGAATGGATGATATCAATTGTATTTGATGATTTAATCTTGGTTATTGGATTATCATAACATTCATGGTGTATCATTTGTTTCTAATTAATATGATAATCTAGGCTATGAGAGTGAACGAGGTGTTTATTTTAATATTGTGCGCAGACTTTACTAGTTTCAGCATTGAGAAAAAGAAAATATGGTTGTAATCAGCCTTGACATTTTGCCTAGCTTGGGTGGTGGCCAATGTGATCGGGCCTTGCCGTGGTGTAGATGAAACCCCCTAGAATTCAAAATTTAGGGCATTGAAAAGCTAAGTTAGTGACTATCGCTCTTGATTAGGGATCTAAATGGTACGGATATTTCCCGACCATATTCGAGTTCGATCCGGTCTAGAAGGGTTTTTATCCCCCTATCCGATTCTGAGTATCCAATATCTGTAACCGATCCGTATTCGAATGCTCAAAAGTTACATTTTTATGATGTCAATATCCATTACAATCTTATCCGGCAAAAACTAACACTATCCGTATCCGACTCCGTATTCGAACACAAATATGAAAAAAATATGATATCAGTAATATCTGTCCGTATCCGATCCGTTTACATCCCTACTCTTGATCATGGTGTAAGTGTAACTATGCAGCCATGATGGCCAGTGTAACCGACCTTATGTTACAAAGTTTTGGGGAGTTTTACAAGTAAAGGCTAGTTGTAATGTCCTAACCTATAAATACTACTTCATCCATAGTAAAAGATTCTTTTGGCTATTTGTATTGCAAACCTAAGCTCCTAGTATTCATCTCTTGCTCAAATTGCTCGGTGGTTCATTTCTTGATAGAGCAAGCGTCATTAGTCCGTTATTGATGCAGATTATATTGCCACATCCTGGATGGCTCTAAGAAGGTGAAACCATAGAGTCCTTTAAGAATGTTGTTTTTCTAAGAGGTCTTTTGCTCTTCTTGCCGAAATTGTGAAGAGACTCTCTAATGGAATCGATATTCAAGGAGGTTTTTTATCTGAGCCAGTTCAAGATCAAGAGGTGTCTTGATAGACACGTGGTTGGAACTTAACGATGCCATACTACAAAGGTAACTAAAGATTACTGAACATGAACAAGACAGGTGCCTTGTAGGACACGTTCCATGAAGGAAAGAGATTCCCTGATTGTAGAGAATGAAGTCTAGGATAGATGTAGCTCTTGCTTGTAAGGCGATAATACTGGAATATAAATAGCTAGAAATATCCAATTATAATCATCGAAACCTTATCTTACAAATATTTGTAACTTTACACCCATGTTGTACCCACCGAGGTAATAATACAAATCCAACAAGATGAAGAGCTACTACCCGATCTCGGGGGCTGAACTAGTATAAATCCTTGTGCTCTGTTATTTTATGATTTATCCTCATCCAATGTGGGATTCTCATTGAACCAAATATCTACAGACCAAAAACATTGATACAGGCTAGGCACGTCAGGCAGGAGAATTCTGTGTGTGAATATAAATTTTGCCAATCGCTGGTGGAGTTTAGTATCCGTATAAGTCAACCACCGCTTTGCCAAGTCTGCTGCCATGGTCATCATGACCCTAGACTCCACCATCTACACCCTAACCCTCCACATACCATTGCCGACTATCTACTTTGGGAGTCTGGTGTTCAAGTACTAGGGATACTCCAAGATTAAGCTGGTTAGGATAGAAGATTCAGACCTCACCCTTGTTGGTTGTGGGAAGATAGGGGAAGAGGAATTTTTAAAAATAGAGGGATTGATATAACGGTCAGTTCCTTGTGTTCTATGGAATATGACATGGTGAGAACATCCTCCAAAATTGCCTAAGTTGGTTATTTATACATATTGATTCTCGAGGGGCTGAATATAAGTACATATATTTATTGCTTGTTTTTATCTTTGGAATCAAGGAGTTCAAGCAATCTTGTAGTGGCAGCCGTGCCTTAGTGAGCCACTGATTGCTTCTCATGTTATCATTCATGCACATATCCACAGCCTTATTACAGACATGACTAGCAAAATTAATATAAGAATTTAAGCATTTCCTATTATGCTTGTTGATGTCATTTATGTTGAAAGAGATCATAGATTTTTGTTACCGCAAGTTGTTCCAAAGATAAAGAACATTTTTGCTATCATGTCTTCAGGATTAACTTAAAGCTTGTTTGGTTGGTATACTGATTAAGGTTGAAAGTAATTTCCAACCAAACTTGCCTAAGGTTAGTTCACAAAATTGTTTGTCACATTTTGGCTAGTCTAAGGAAATCTTGTCAAAATTTTCCGAGTCATAGATGCACAGGACTAAACTGGCAGACAAAAAGTATTGCCATATAGTTGTGCCTATAACCAAATACCTACCTAACTTGGTCAAACTAGATTTCCTAATTCATCTTCGACGTGGCTAATGTGGCAAGGCATGAGTAAATTCCTTTTGTTCTCTATGTACTTGGATGGACTTAGTTAGTTAGAAGCATACTTTTAGGATATAATAGTACAGTACTAGATACTAGAACTAGCACAGCAATACCCCTCCAAAAGGACCGCCAACCGGGCTATCACATACTGTTGGTACATTTTATCATAAAACCTTTTGTGTAAGCTCCAGTGATACTTGAGGTCATCACAAATTGTTAAAACTCTATCACAGATGGTTCACAACTGTGGTATGGTGCTATCTCAGTATAGTTCTTAATTTATTGCATGACAGGATACTGTCACAAACAGTCCTGAGTTATGACTTGTGGATTTGCTAAACAGATGAGGAGGCCGGGTTCGTTTCAAGGGTGGGTTGGGGGGAAGGGGTATGTGACGATCCAGTAGTTTGAGTTAGTCTCTACAAATTAAACTAAAACAGTAAACTTCTGTAGATCAGATTTCGAAGGTGACATACCAGAAATTGATATCTTGCAGATAATGACGCCATTCCGTCAATGGCATGTAAAACGAAGATGATGCCAACATGACTTATGTTCAGTACTGGACCCAAATTCTCAGTTTACAGGGAACCTGCTAGTGGTACAAGTAATTTGAACTAGTTATTAACATGGAGTCATGGAGCTGTTTTGCACGAAACAAGGATAAATAATTGAACATTTAGAAATTGCATCATTTGCAAGTTTTATTATGGTTTTTGCAGTATGTGTGCTAATTCGTTGGAGTTCATTTTTTTATTTATCTTTTAGGCACAGGTCAATCTAATTCCTAGGAAGTTAATTTGGGTAGTAGGTAGAACTTGAAAGCATAAATCAAGGCACTGAATTGGAATATTCATATAAGGAACTAACTTATTTCAATTTGAGCATGAAAATAACATACAGGTTAGATCTATGTTTTGAATATAGTTTTTTACATCAAAGTTATGACTAAAGATATTGCTTTCACATATATGGTTTCCATGTGACAAACCAAATGTGTTTATTAACTTGTGATCACATTAGAAGAAACAAAAACATCCATTATGAGCAGGGTTCTAGAAAATTTTCACTGGGGCGCACAAAACAGATAGGAGTCAAGCATACTGCAAAATATTTTTTCAACACCTATACTGTCACTACCACCTATAGAAGCAAAGAGGCTCCTGGTTTCCAAATTAGTCACGACCACAAACATTGTGTGTCCGTCTTGAGGCTTGATGGGGACAAGCTCCCAGATTGACATAATGTGGCAATGTCCAACTCCAACCAATCCATCGATTGACAAAATGTTCAAGGCATTCATGCTTCTAGATCTAATCTTACTAAAACTTACCTCAAAGATGAATAAATATGCTAGCTTAACCGACATAATCACGGCAAAATCATTTGAAAAATTTACTGTATGAATTTAGTTGAATTTAATATTAATTACTATAGTTAGTGTTTGTTTACCTCTGGTTTAGCCTTTGGTGTGTTGTTTACAGTGAAATTTCTAGTACTAACTTTGTGTCGTTCACCAAGAAAGCAACATTTAAGTGGAAGGTTGCCAATATATGTTGTCTCTCCAATTCTGCTCCAAAAGCGAACACTTCATTCAGTGCTCAGATATTTAGAGTGCTAGTAAATAAATCATTAAACAAGAAAGAAGGATAGTAGTACCTGCAGCAAAATTTTGTTGATGTTGTGTGGATAACAAGATATGATCTAGTTGACTTTGCTGGGTTTCAGTTTGAAGGGGGTGGAATCATATAAATCTTTTTGGTACATCGATTTGTCGCTAGAAGATGCAATTAATTGCTTCAATGAAGGAAGAAAGCAATTATATTTTTGTAAGACTCAATAACCAAGAAAGGCATAAATAATCATGAAGAAGCACAACAATTTTTTTTTTACTTTTTCCAATTGATCACTATGGAAAGAAAGGGCGCAAAACAACATTAGGTAAAAGAAAAGGGAAAAACAACATAAAAGTTTAGATTAATATAAAAAGGAAGCAGCAAAAAATAAAATTTATGATTTTTTTACTAGAGCTGCTGATTAAAAGGTGTAATTCTATGTATGGAAGAACAAGACTAGTGGGAAAACAATCAGATGCTTCTTTTTTTTTGGTGATGGGCTGTTTGTGGAGCATGGATGGAATTTTTTATATCAATCACTTCGCTGGGAACCTAAAAGAAAGAGATTTAGCATGGAAATGAGAGAACAAGAACTGCCAGGTGGCTGCAAATCAGCAAAACGAATGGCTGGGAGAGGGGTCAGCAATTGTCCACTGCTGTGCTCTCTTATATAGACAGCAAGTCAGGAACATAGGGGCAATATTCTCTGGTTATGACAACACGCAAAGTATGCATCTCTCACAAAGCTAAAGGCTAAATTTGAGAATCCAAAGCAATGGATCGTGCCATGTTCAAAGTAACCTGCATGTTTAAAGGACAAAGGGCATCTCAGGATGGAGTGACAGCCGTGACAAAGCACAATCGCACGCCTTTGTAAAGCACAAGAGGCAGAGAAAAAGAAGAGTGGTAGCTAGTAGTATTGCTTTGCTTGTACAATCGACAAATTGCCTCAACAACTAAAAAACTGGAACAAGAACACCTTTATCAGCAAGGCTAGAGTGATGTACTGTTGTTATGTTCTTGCACAGAATTGCACAGACTAAGTAAAGCATCGACAAATCCTTCTGTGACAAAGTACTTGGCACCCTTTGCCCTGTTGGAAAATTCTCCCATACCTTCTTGCAGAAGATCGTCTCCCCTGACCTGTACTATTTCATTTCCTCTAAGCACTTAAGCAGATGTCCGGCCATTTTTCGTCTGAAAAAATGCTCCAACATTACATAAGAAGAGGAAAACTAACACTCAGGTGAATAATTAACATTTTGTGCGACCTCGCCTCCCTCGACACAGCGCTATCCCTGCCGCCGATGTGGTGCCGCCACCTTCGCCTCATCGTGTCCTTTTTGTTTCTCCTGGCCCGAGCCCGAGGCTGAAGCCTAGTGAGATATATGTTGAGATGGGCCGAGACACAAACAAACCTTGAATCTGAATGGAAGGTTTTGCTCTATTTTTTCTTTTCTTTGGGATTTCTCTTCAGAAGAATGTCTTTTGTTTTCCTCTCACTTCATGGAACTATGGATTGTGTCAAAGTTTTTGGGTGCACTAGTGCCATTTTAATGCTGAATTGTATTTCATGAGAGAATACTTTAAACTGTGGATACTGAATTTGTGGATACTTAAAAATGTATATATTGTGGCAGACAAAGAAGCTTATATGCATAGAGTTACTCATACATAGATGTTAATCACTGTGGATACTGAATTCAGCCAATTCAGGATTTGGGCTGACAGCGCCACTTTCCTGAGCCCTTCCCGAGATTCAGGCAATAATAGACGCCTAGAACTGTTTTAGATTTTTGAGGTGATGTCTAGTATTTGTTGGGGACACCACCTTCGGTCCGGTCGCCGAAGGTGCGCGAAGACAGGAAGTCAAGGACTGAAGCCGACGCCAACAGCAAGCACGGAGGTGCCCCGTCTTCGCTTGTCTTCGGATCGGAAGGCGAAGACAAGACACCAAGTGCACTGAAGCCGACGTCAGGAGCAAGAGCGGAGGTGGCCTGTCTTCGCTATTCTTCGGATCGGAACGCGAGGACAGGCGAAGACCGGGCGACGCCAGCATCATGGTAGGGAGTGGTCAGTAGGCCCCGTGGTCTTCGTCGACCAGGGTGAAGAGGACCGCCTGGGATTGTGGGCCTTTCTGAGCTGTACCGCACCCACACTGTAATAGGGAAATCACGTGTACATCCGGGAATATTCAGGGAATATGACCGTTGTAAGGGGGTAAAAGAGTAATCATACATGGGAGACATAACGCCACCTATAAATACCCCCTGTAATGAGCATTGATGGGACAGATGGAATAGAGAGAGACCTTTCCTCCTTGTTTTGCGTGTTCATTCATTATTATTGTAGTGTCCCTCCGATCTGGAGACACTCTCCACCAACAGTTTGACACCCACCGTGGGACTCGAACCCACGACCACAAGGTTAAGAACCCACGACCACCTATTTTTATACTTGTTTCTCTATATGAATATATGGTTATTTACTGATTTATTCTTGTGAGCTGTTTAGGCTGGCCCTGCTTGGAGCTATTGGATCCATTTTGTGTCCAACATTGCATCTTCGCACTTTGTATTTTCAGTAAAATAGGTGCCATCAGCAGATATGGACCTAAACTTTAATTCCCTGCAGGCACGGCAAGGTACAGTGATGAAATAGATTGTATGAAATGAAATCCTTTGCAACATAAGTAAAAGCAAAAACAAAATGTATACTGGCGCAAGCAGAGGTAGTGGCTAATTTCTGGATATCTTGCAGTGTGGCTGAGGATTCATCGAGTACAGAATTAGAGGGACAATGATTGGCCGGACAGAGTTCATTCCATTTAACAAGCGCTGACTGGGATGACGACGATGTGTGTTACGCATTTTCAAGCCACTCATTCATTCACACTGAAGTGTGAATAACACTTGCACACGCTGAAGATCACGAGTACATGCAAAACATTCTTGCCCATCCCGATGGTGTCATGTAAAAACCTTCCGCTGGTTCGGTCAACTTTTGTCAACTTATCCATAGTCAAAATGGCGCCAGGGATGCATCACCGTCCTGGTGGCTGGTCCCAAGTGTTTGCCCGTTTCACTTTCAGACGGATTCACCATTGCAACACAACAAAGTTTAATTCAATGGAACATCCAGGCAGCAACCTGCTGTCAAGCACTCAAACCACCTGATCCCCTGCTGAAACTCAAACAAGTATCACCTAATTGAAACATAACCAAGCATTCACCTTTCTGAACAGTTGCAAAATCTGAAATGTTCCTTCGTTTGATCTACTAGAAAACAATCACCTCTATCTGATTCAAAGTGACTATAAATGTTAGGCACAGCACACAGACGACCGACACCACTAAGGAAGGCACGGTTATGTATTTGACATATCCAAAGGAAACACTCCGTGGGGGTTTGTACACCAAGGTTTACATACATTGGTTACTTGTGTGCCTATACATCTTTCTAATGACGCTGATCTGTGGGACCACACGACAACCTGCTTTGGGAAGAACAACATAAAGAGAACAGGAGATAAATGCATTGAGAAGAGAGCGGAGATCGTTAGGTTGTTTGTCGGTGTGTGTTCGCAACCGTAGTTGTCCCTAGTAGCCTTTTCAGCTCAGCTGAATAATGTTTACAGGTCACATGTTTCAAAATCCCGCCCTTGTTGGTGCATCAAGTTTTTAGAATTATGAAAATTAATGTCCCCAATTGAAGTAGTTGCTTTGAAGCAACAATAGTTATTGTCTTTTATTAGGGAAAAGTTTATTTCCACCCTCAAACTAGCACAATAGTCCGATTTTCAACCTTCACAGTAAAACCAGATACCGAGGTCCATCAAACTGTCGAAATTGGACAAATTTGACCCTAGTTTTGTATTATTTACACAATCAAAAAAAATTTGATTGGATCTAAAAAATCAAAATTAATTTATTTTAAATTGAAAAATATGAAACTGGTACTAAATTTTTCTTAAAATCTACCAAAATTTTGAATCTTATTTATTAAAAATAATAGGCATAGCTACAAGCAAATAACGGCTAGGAATAGAAAAAATTGAATTCGAATAATTGACAAGTAGAGTACCAATAGACAGGTTACATTTTAAGAAAAATATTAGCACATATTTTTGTATTTTTCTGATATAAAATAAATTACTTATAAAATTTTTAGTTTAAAATTTTAATTATATTTTAATTTCCATAAAATGAAAAACTACCTTTGAAACCACTCAAGGGGCCATATTTGTCCGCTTTTAACAATTGGATGGTCCTTGTTATCCATTATTTTTTAGTTGAAGGTTGAAAATGAAACTTTTATAATAATTCAAGGGTGTAAACAGGATTTCCCACTTTTACTATGCTGCTCTATTCGAAAAGATAAAAGTAAACCAAATTGGCCGTAGAATTAGATTCGGAATGGTAGAACTAGATTCGAGCATGAGGTTTCATCCATGCGCCTTTCTTGGCCCAAGTTCTTTACACGTTGGTTTTGTAAAGAACGTGCTGGAAGAGCCTACCTAGGGATGATAATGGATCATGGCCTAATGCCCCTTCACAATCCAACGCTATCCACAAGCCATTGAGACATCCATCATCAATAGTCGGATCACTATGCGGATATGGATGGTCTCGCTGAGCTTGGATATCAGAAGCATCCGAGAACCTTCCTGATCCCAAAGTTTCCCCTAGATTGCCAAGCGGTGGTGGCCACAAAGCCATGCCATCACCGAGCAGCCCGGTGACATGGTCTACCTGATGAGGCCCTGTAGCGGCCAACAGAACAGGTGTCAAGTACAAGAAGAAACAAGAATTACCATCATTTGAACTCTTACCTGGTTCCTAGTGGATCTGAAGAACATGGTCACCATTCTTGTCAAATATCTAGCAACAGCATACATGATCGATGGTGCATTTCCTTCGCTACGGTTGTTTCTCACCAGCCACAATGACCAACATTCCAAAGCAGCAGGGACATAGTGCGACATCATCACTTTCCAAGTAACGCTGCCCTAGTAAGAGTCCTCTCACCTATGCCACAAGACAAAATGCCGATTTATGAAGTCATTATCGATATATGGCCTGCAAGAAAGTTTACATATATAGCTCAAACTAAAGTTTCAACCTAAGGTATATCAAACACATATGAAGTTTCAACACATATGAAGTTTCAACCAAAGGTATATCAAACACATATGAAGGTGTTATTGCAAAGATGAAAGACTATGATGGAGATGGAAAACATATGGAGTAATTCATAACTTAAGTCTATCCCATACGGGTAATGACTACAAAGTATATTTTTTATTGTGATTGAAAATGAAAAAAATGAGAGAGAGAGAGAGAGTAAAGATAACTAATTTTGATTATTAGTTGTGAGATCAAATATATCCAATAATATTTACCGGATCATCTATTTCCTTTTTCTCTTTCATTTTGAGACAAGCCAGAAAATGTGTGTGTTTTCATATTGTTAGCCGAACTCGTGAGCTTGAAGAACCACCTATATTTTTCTACTTTTCCATAGATAAGATCTGAATCATTATATTCATTCTAATATCATGCCTATAGTTAGTTAGTTAGGAGATACATTTGGTGATCTGCACCATTATAGCATGTTCATATGATTAATGGATGACTAAATGTATTTTCACCGATCCATATGGGAATTTATTTTGAGTCTGTAGATAGTATAGAGTAGATACATTGATTCCTTGCTCTCACACTCGTCAAGCATCAATGCTAGCACATTAGGGGTGATATTGGCATTTGAAATGATGTCTTTTATGGTTTGCTCTTTGGGGTAAGGATTTTTCCCTTGCAAGGTGGGCGGGTATATGACCCTGACCCATGGCCATCGCCTTATCCCTAAGTTTTTTATGCACACTATTAGATCCCGTGGCTGCTCCTATTAGTGCCAAAACTAACTTATCTTTTCTTGCAAATACAAGGTGTTGTTGTGGCAGAACCGCTTAAATTAAACCAGCTTAAGTGCACTGACCATCATCTTTAGAACTAATCTGGTCCATATTTACTTAAAATAGTTTAATCTTGACTATCTATCGGGTAAATCCCGATTCAACTACTATAATCATGGATCGAAACATACACCAGAAGTCTCACACGAAGACGAGCGCAGATGATACAAGCATACAGAGGTTCTCAAATTAAATTACAATACAGAGTCTTACAATTAAGTTTGAAACACACTTTAATCGAGTTCAACATGCAGATAGTTGCAACAATAACTAATCGAATCAACGATACAAGGCGAGCTCCACATCTTGCCCACTGATGTGTTGCCAACCTGTCCGAACTACAAGGAGAAGACGGGACCCACTCAACAGTCCAATTAGGAGTCAGAGGATGACCAGTCCAAGACACAGATCTCCTCAAAATCAGCAGGAACACAACCTGAAGTTTTGGATCACAATAACTACCCTGAGTATACTAATACTCGCAAGGCTTACCCAATTATATATGGACTATACTTAGCTGACTCCTAATCATGCAAGGTTTTTGGTTGCTAGGTTTGTTTTTGCCAAAAAAAACAACTAAAATAGATTCTTACTTTCATTATTTTAGCCATGATCAGAGTTACAACAATATTCTCTAGATTTGCAACATAAGTAACCATACAACGTGGAAAAACAATTAATTAAGCTACAAATATCAGTTATAAGCACAATTCATCCTCCATTCTCATTATTACTTCTACGATGTGACATAGTGACTAAGGTTCTCTTATCCGAGAGGTACGGCGAATCGACTCAATTTACATCCTTGCAAGGGAAACCTAATCAGTGCATGCCACATTGGGCCACATGTGGCAACGTTTCCCGTCATCACCCCGACCCTTGAATCATGCCTGCCAAAACCCGGGTGAGGAGCCCCACACGGTGAACCCGGGCGAACCTAGTGAACCAGAGGGTGACTACAACCCCCGTTGTCATTCCAATTCCAGAGTAGCAAGTCATAATTCAAAAGGTCGTTGCAAATCCGGTACATCGGTTTACTGGTTCCCATTCTCCCAGCATGTGACTAGTACTGTTCAAACTTGACCAATAATGCCAATAATGGTACAGTCCTCAATCGATACGGATGGGGCCATTTCCGAACAACAACATAAGGACCAACCACAACTACCCATCCAGTCTTCATTTATTAACCAGCGAAGCAATTCAAGCACTTTACCATTAGTAACAAGATCCTATTTCTCATGAGTGACAGGAAATCTCCTGACTTCTACCGAGTTTCTAATTAGAAAAGCATTTATATTGACCTATGGATACTAGTAAGGACTCATAGGTACCTAGAGAGAAATCATGCACACTAAGTTTCCAAACAACATCTTGAAATGTAAATGTACAATACATAAATAAATAAGACATTGCATAGCTTTCAAGTTAGGGGTTAAGCACCAGGGCTTGCTTTGCAAGTCAGCGGGGTTAGCAACCTCTTTCGGAGCTTGATCAACTGCTTCTTCCAGCTGCTCTCCTGCTTGCTGCTTCTGAACCGGCTCAGCAACTAACTCGTAGAGTATGTCATTTGCTGCATCTACATGAATGAAAAAGATGCAATGCAAGTGTTAGAACTGTGGTGCAATGATATGATGCATGAGTGCTCATGATGCAATAATGCAATGCAATTAAAAAGAAAAGTCAAGACTGGGCAATCATTTACCGAGTAAACAAAATAAGCAAGCTCATAAAAAAACAGTTTGGTGCTGATGTGTGAGTTCAGTTTTCAATCTTGTTTTAGCTTGAAGTGATTCCTTCAATTAAGCATTACAAAACTTGTTTAGAAAGGCTAAGCACATACATTTTTAGAAGGCTAAGCACATACATAAAGCAAGAACATGATCAATAGGGATTTTACATAACTAACAAGAGATTAAAACTAAGTTAATTAAAAGCAAATCATATTCTGTTCCTAAATGCAAGAACGTGAAAGGTAAACTGAACCAAACAACTTGCTGAATTTAAACAAACAGAAAAGAAATTAACTAGCAACAACATAAAAGGAAAAGCTATAGCTAGGAACTAAATAAATGTAAAAACTTAACATGCAGCAATAAACTGGTAACACAAACAAAACCAGCATGATAAGGTACTGATAAAGCATGACTTGACCAACAATTATTAACAATAGAAACTATTTATTTTATCCTTAGCAACAGAAACTGAACAATAAAAGATTTGTAGACATAGACATAGCTTCTGGACATGAAATGTTTACTGTGAACTTCACATGCAAAAGACAAGCTACTGCATAAATTTCATAATTTTTTGACTAACAATCTGCAGAAACTAATTAAACAAGCTTAAGCACATATTAAATTCTAACAGGGGTAAAAAGGACATTACACATGCATGAACATTTTTCCTATGTAGATTTAGATCTAGCCGAGCTAACAAAACTAGTTTTGAATTTTTAGCATTTTCCCTTGATTTTCTATGCAATTTATAAGTTTCAGCGGAATTAAACCATTTTCAGAAAACACCTAACCCTAACAACCCCTGACCGTCGAGCCCTACGGGTCAGAGGAGGCCCGGCCGGTCAAGGCCACGCAATGGCCAGCGGTTAGCCAGAGGCTCCTACCGGCGGGGAGGGGGGTGTGGAGTGTTGCGCACCCAGGCGGAGTCGGGGTGCTCGGCGGCGCGGCGTAGACCGCGCGATTGCGGCCCGCGATGAGTGGCGGCAGTGGCAGGCTGGCCAACGCGGCGGTGCAGTGGGGGAGAAGGGTGGATAAAGGGCCGGGGAGGTGAGGGGGCTCACCGCGAACACATTTTTTAGGTCGGAAGGCGAGGTGGAGGGCCGGAGGAGGGTCGTCGATGAGCGGCCGAAGGTTCGGGCAGAGTTCCAATGGTGGCCGACCGGTGCAGGGTCGAATCCAGCTAGGGAACAGCCGGAGTCGGTCGGGTGAGTGGCGGAGAAGGTGGAGGGGGTGGAGAGGAGGCTTGGGACGCGAGGAATCAGAAGGGGATGGGGCGTGGCCGGCGGATTTCGGTCGGTGACGGAGGTGCTGCTCGGCTCAGCCCGAGCAAGAAGGGGAATCCTTAGGGGCGATGGAATGGGAATGGCGCTGGCCGCTGGGGAGTGGATAAGGCACTGGTGGAAGGCAAAACGGGTCGAGGCCAGCTGGTGTCAGGCTGAGGATTTTTTGTGCGGCGCCATAGCCGTACGTCGGCGAGCGCTCTGCCCGGTGGACCGAGGGAGGTGGAAGAGAGAGGTGATGGGGGAAACGAAGTTTGACTAGAACTCCAAATTTCATATTGAAACATGAAAAATGGTCAAAACGAAAGTTGTGGAGGAAGAAAAGATGTACAAGACTGGTGTTGAACAAAAATTGATTTGAGCTTTGGATTTGGGAGACAATAGGGTTAAAGCTCAGCCAAAGTTCAAAATTGAAACTCAACAAAACAACGGGTTGACCAGATTTTGATTGCAGTTTTGAACCACTAAATAAATTTTTCACTAAAACCAAACCACACCACATTGAAGTACTAACATTGTGTCAGACCCGGGGCCATGGGATACCTGACGTGGCACAGATCTGTACGAGATATGGGATGGGGCATGTCCCATACCCTAACGTCATGTAAAGTACTCGTGTACAACTAGAACTAGTCGGCATAGAAGAACATACTCGAGTAGTACTCGAGAAGGACTCCTAAGCTAGTATCGATCTAGGGTTTTATGTAACCCTGCCCCCCCTCCCCAGGCTGTATGAGGGTGGATAGGGACCCCCTCAAAATAATCTACAACCCTATGGCAATACAAACCACCACACAGCACGTAGGGTATTACGCTATTCACGGCCCGAACCTGTCTAAACTTCGTGTTGCTTGCACCATCGAGTTTCTGATCTTAGCGACTTCCTATCTATAATCTACTACCTTAGGGTATCCCTAGGTAGGCTGACTGGTAAAACACCGACACATTGGACTACAAGTTTTACATTGGCCAAAAATTAAGTGTTTAGACAAAATAAATTATTAACATGCCTCAAAGATGGTTAAAATTTCAGCCTAAAACACTTAAAAACATCGAGTTCTAACAATTGGGTTAAGCATGTCATTAGCAAGAATTGCACATAAAATTAATTTAAATGCATCTCATGACATGAAATTTACAATGTAATTATGCATGCATGATTATTGCTAATGAAAATGTTTATGCCCATGATTAGTGACTAATGCAAAAGATTAACACCGGAGGTGTTACAGTTGTAGTACAGATAAATCATGGTATATCTCTGGTGAACAAAACCTAGAGAGAAAAAATATACTGAAGAAGCTTCCAGGTTATTTATACTTAGCTATCATCTCTGGTGATCTCTGCCGCCATTCACATTACCAAAATTACCTCATTTGCTGGAGCACATAAAAAAGTTGGTGACCAGACCACGATATATTTTTTTCATAAAACCACAATGCATGAGAAATTGAACATATGGGTTAAAAGTATAATGAAGAGACATATTTGTTTTATTTTTATTTATTATTTATGAGATAGAAAATATGTCTTTTTTCTTGATTCATTGTGAGAACACAAGTCCTTTAGATAGAAGGGAAGATGCTTGAATTTTTGTTATATTTTACTTGGATCCCGTGGCTATAGTTTGTTAGGGATATATTATTTTTTATCTTTATAATTTCATCCTATAGCAGACTACATATATTTTTCTTTTTCATAGATTAGTCCGGGACTTTTCTCGAGGTCTATGACAAAGATATAGAGGTATGGATATACATATAGCTAGATCATAGAAAAAAGATATGGTTAGATAGACATATAGATAGATATGTATTGGATAGTAAGTCATCGGTAAGATTACACAAAGCTACTAGTATAAGACAACCAATAAGGTTTTTAACTCAGCTCTCAGCTCCTTACTTCCTATTTGTGTCATCATAAATCCTTGGTGGAGGGTAAGCAGTCGCATTAAAAGGTTGAACCAAGATGCACTAACAATGTTAATTGATAGATACAATGGTTAGATATGACAAGGTGTCCATGGATGATACAATGTAGTCTAAAAAGATAAAAATTTGGTTTTTTAGCATAAGATAAATATGTTTTTTTATGGGATATGAGGGAAAGGCCCTACTGCTATGATTTTTAATATACTAAAAATGAAAAAAACACTATTCAAAGGATCATGGAGGCTATTACACCTAGAGAAGAGAAAACAAAGGAGAAGAAAAGGGAACGAAGATTACATGGGTTCTAAAACCCTAAAAAAAAGACAAATAGATGTACTATTGCATAACATTAATCAAAGGCCTACAACTAGGACTTACCTATAGAGATAATTCCCTATTTGACACTGGTAAAGTTGAGAATTACTTATTTGACACTGAAATTTTTGAACTTCTCTATTTGACACTGATTTGAACTTTAGTTCCCAATTTGACACTTCAGTCCATTCTGTCGGTTAACTCACACAAACAGTAAGATGTGGACTCTCCTCTCTATTTTCTAGGTAAAAAGGACTATTAAATCACCTCCAAAATTCATAAAACTTTTTGCAGGGATCTAATGAATGGAGATGAATCCATTTTGAATTAAAACACATAAGTAGCATTTAAAATATTAAAATTAAAATTCACCAAAATAGGCTACCTTTGAAGCTTATCTAAAATTTTAGGGCACAACATTACTTTTCAAAAATTATGCAAAAATATATAATATTGCTACAATGGGATGAAAGAATTTATAATATTCCTACAATGGGCATCCCTCGGTAGGTTGCCGGTAAAACACCGACATTCATAATCATCCTTTTTTAACTTTCATCACTCAACAAGCACTAGTTCAGATGGAAGCTTCCTCCCTTTGAAGGTCTATAGGTCCCAAATTCGAAACTCGGCAGTAGCAACATAGGTGTTATTTCTCAAGATCTAGCAATAGGTGTATTTGACTAAGTCATAAGCCAAGCAGGTAACAGAGGCTGGCTGATGTGCCTTGACGGTGCTAGTTGGTGACTGGTGGGAACCTTCTACAGTCCACAAAAATTATAATTTTTATAATTATTTAGCTAATTTTTTAAGCTTTTAATTTGTGAAGCTTTTCATATACTCGGCAATGAAGGATCTTGCATGGTTCATCAAATTTTATCCACAATAGTGCATGGAACATCTTTCTAGAGGTATATCCGGACCTCTAACATAGAAAATGGAGAAAATTACTTGCATGGCCCTAGAGGAAATAGCACTTCCTTGTGTGGCCCTGAAAAAAATAAAACTTCCTTGTATGGCCTCCACTTTATTTTCTACCCCTTCTATGGCCTCCCGTCACTGCCGTTAGAAAATTCCGTCAACATCAGACGGAGTGCCGCCGCCAGCCGTCTGCTCCCTCCTATGCTTTGCTGCCAATGCCACCAAGCCATCGAGAATGCTCCACATCCCCTGGTCCACTGAGACGCGGTGTTCCGGGGCCACGCCGGGCAGCCGCCTCCGCCGATGCCGCCCGCTAGACGCCGACGCCGACGCTGCCCGGTACGTCGCGCCACTGCCGCCGCTGCCCGCTACGCCGCGTGGCTGATGCACCAACTCTTCTGTTCGTCCAAGACCGGCGGTGGCACCCACCTTCTCCCCTGGCTATCGCGAGCGGAGGCATGGAGCGCTTGACGGATACCGCACCTCCCCATGGCAGGGAGGTCCTCCCCGAGGCCGGCGCAGAGCAGGGGCCCGTGCGCGAGATTTGGCGGCGGCGCCCTGCTTCTCCCCTGGTGAACGCGAGCGGAGGAGGATTGGAGTGCCCACCTGTCGGTGTCCTTACCCGGCATGCCGGACCCAACTAGTGATGATGCTGCGTGTTCCTCGTCCCAAATGTTGATGCAAGAGGCAATACAGTAACGCACGAGTTTATCCTGGTTCCGGCCGTGGGGCCGTACGTCCAGCAAAGGGGTGTGCGAGAGCACTGTACTGTCTTGCACCGGGGGTGCCTGTAGTAGGGGTTACAAGCGAGGCGAGAGAGGGAGGGAAGCTCCCAAGTCTCTGCTAGAGGAGGAGTTGTTTGAGGCGAGTGCCAATATCGGGGCTCAGAAGAGCGTATGCGCTCTGTGAGTAGTGCTAAGCATTGTGTTCTACCGAATGGGCCGACCCCCTTAAGAAAAAGCCCGCCTCCTCCTTTTATAGACACAAGGAGGGATGGTGTACATGCACAGGGGATCGTAGAAGTCGTCGTCTTCTCCCTGAATCACGGGGGTACAGTGTCGAGCATTGTGGGAAGTACACTGTGGGGTATGGCGCCGGGCATGGCAGTCATCTTGGGCATCGTTCTTGGTCTTACGGAGATCGCACCGGCATCCTGGTGGCTCCAGCGGGCGGCGTGGTCGTTGCTATGGGGGGTACCGTCCTCCAAGCGTGGCGTGGCGGCGTTCCAAGGGTCCTACAGGCCAGGGTCTTGTCCTGGTCGAGGCCGGAGCCGCTTCCGAGGGTCGTGCCCATGCCGTTTGAGGGCTCCGCGGAAGGGAAAGTATGAAGGAGGTATGGGGAGTTGGCAGTATAGTAGCTGGAGAAGTGCCGAGCACGTCTTGCACTGCGTCGTAGGTTCCCACAGTGTCGTCACAGCGTCCGGAATGGCGGAGTAGTGACCGGAGTTAGCGGACGAGACTCCGGTCCCAGCCACTGTGGGGAATGGCGGCCTGACGTCGTCTGACCCGGGCGCTGTGGTGGAGTGGTTGGCATTAATGCCTCCGTACAGCGGGCGGGTGAGCGGAAGGGCCATTTGTCCTTTCCGTCGAGGGTATTTATAAACAATCTAGCATCAATAAAAAGTTGTGCTAATACCAAAGGTATTTATAAACAATGTACAAGATAATACATTATTGTAGAAACAATCTAGGGCATCAATAAATCCAGGAGGCTTTTCTGTAAAAGAAAAGGAAAAAAAGGGGGGCGTGATCCGGCCTCTCGGGCCGGTTTGCTGCGCGGCCCGGCTCGGCGCAGCCTGTGGGCTGCGGCCTGCGGCAGCCCGGCTTGGCGCAGCCTGTGGGCTGCAGCCGGCGAGCGGCCTAGCTCGGCGGCCCGGTTTGGCCTGCTGCGGCCGATCCGTTAGCGGCCTGCCTTGGCCCGAGTAAAGGGCAGAGGGTCGAGCGGTTAGGGCGAACTCTAACACGTCTCTTCCCATAAGCCGCCGCCGCCTCCACGCTTGGGCGCCGCCTACGCCGCCGTCTTGCGCCGCTGGGCTGCCGCCGGTTTGCTTCGTGTCCGGCGCTGCAGCGCTGCCTCCTGCCCCTTGCGGGGTGCCGCTGCCGCCGTGTGTCGCGAAGGGCCGCCGCCGCTCCGTGCGCCGACGCGAAGCGCCGCCATTTGCGGGGGTGCGAGTCCCTGAGAGGCCGTCTTCGAGGCCGCCGGTGGTGCGGCCATGGAGGAGGTGATAGGGGAGCGGCCGCCGGCCTCCGTCCGCGATGCGGGTTACCGGGCGAGGGGGTGGCCGCCGACGGCGGTGATGCGGCAATTGCCGAGGGCGAGGAAGGATTGGCTGCCGCGGATGGTTGAAAACGGGCATCGTAGTCGCTGTCCTTGGTGGAGGAGAAGCCATTGTTCGATTGCAAAGAAATGTAAGATTGCATGATTCATTCTTACTCCTCGTTCTTGCCATAGGTGTGCAGAGGCCTCGTGTTTCCAGCGAGATTCCGAAGTGTAGGCCTCGTGGCATTGTTCCTTGTAGTAATTCCGGTGATTTCTCTGGCAAAAACTCCAGCGGGTCTCGTTGCCTTCTTTTGCGCTCAGTAGAGAGTCGCGTTCGAGTTCCAGTAGACAACTCGACGAGTTCTTGTCTTGGCGAGTTCTGTACGTCGGCCTCTTCTTCTTGCGCGAGAACGAAGCGTGCTGATAACGTGTTGCAGAGTAAAAGTGAAGAGAGAATTGAATGAATGATTGATCTGTTGATCGATGGTTTAGACCATGGTAATATATTTGGTGCAAACCACAATTTCGTGAAAACCTATGTAAATTACGGCAAAAAAGTTGTTTAAATTTACCAAAAAAATCACGTAGATGATATGATGATATATTATCTTATAAAATATCTTGTCCAAATTTGATTTCGTTTGTGAGTTATAAAAATAACAAATTTCAAGTCAGAAAGCTGTTCAAATAATTTGTTGGAAATTTGTTGTTTTTATATCTGACAAATGAAGTCGAATTTGGACAAAATATTTTACAAAGTTATGTATCATCCTTAGAGCACTCCTTTTATATGTACAAGAGGGGAAAAGACGTCTTCTCCCAAAGGGACATGCCTCTTGGGGAGTGACCCTTTCATGTGCTTAGTGACATCCTAATGATGTCATTAATCTAATTAATAAAGTAATTACAGAATTGATCACTAATCTATTTGCTTCATAACATGGGCCTCCATCTAGGAGTCCTGTCCATAAGAGGAATGAAATTAACTGGGTCTATATATGGGATCTAACGCTATTGAATTTCCCAATAATATAATGATTATTTATTAGCAGCAGCAACAATAAATGCAGGAAGCACACCCTCGTTGATAGTGTACAAATTAAGCTATGCTCGGTGTTCATTGGAAGCCTTGATTGTTGGTTTATGAAGATACTCCCTCCATTTTTATTGACATAAGTTTGTTCTAAGTTAAACTTCGCTAACTTTGACCGAGTCTATAGAAAATATATCAATAAATATACAACCCAACATATGCACTATCAACATATATTTCATGATAGATTTAATAAACAAATTTGGTACCGTAAATATTATTATTTTTTATAAATTTGGTAAAGGTTGGTAAAATTTGACTTAGGATAATCCTAATGTGATATGTAAATAAAAACTGAGGGAGTACGCTCAAAAAATGGGAGCTGTCGGAGGGTTATTATTACTTCAAACTAAAGAGTGCAGTCATAGTGATCGTTTGAACATCCGGCAGTGTTCTCTCTTTTTGCTCTTTATAAAAAAACAAATAAAAGGTGTAAAGAGCAAAGCAACAAAGGTTTCAGGCAAATATGCAGCCTACCGGTGCTTTACTTCCACCTTGTCCTTTCTTCCAAAACTAATAACAAGTATCTGCCGATTGAAGTGGTTGCGAAGAAGAGCCGAATTGGCTAGCTAAAGATATTCAATCCAATACATTTCATATATAGTGTCCAGACTCAAGTCTACACACCTGGAATTAGGAATTCCTACTTACATAGAAACTCCACACACGGTTTCCATTTTTCAAAACAAATAGATACTCGATCCACAGTGGCGGCGGTACTTAAGCATAATTTACTTATTGATAGCTAGCATATTATATTAGCAGCCGTGCCGATGATGAGCCCACGAAGCAAACATCCAGTACTTGATGAAGCAACACGCAGCAAATTAATTAGACTAAACAAACTTTATTGATTTCACACAAAGCAGACTCATCAGTTACATACCAATTCAATCCATATATAATCAAATAATAACAGCAAGTTCAGCAACACGTAGTGCAGCAAACACACACACACAAGTAGTAATATAAT